>NC_068987.1:14503075-14503594 GCF_001194135.2 Octopus bimaculoides | reverse complement strand
TGTGTGTGTGTGTGTATGTAGATATATGTATATGTATATATGTATGTATACATATATATATAAATGTATGAATATATAGAATTGAAATTATATTTAATCCAAACTAAACAGAACGTGACGACTGCGTGTGAGTATTGAACCTCTAATAGAAAAGGAAATGAGTTTGAGATGTCAAAATTGATGAGCAAGCAAATCACATTTTCACCACCACACATGCATGTAATTACACAAATACATATACGCGTGCCTACACATCTACACAAAAACGCGTACGCACGCGATGTTGATATAGGCTTATAGGTATGTGTGTATTTGTAGAAATATATCCGCATATATACGTGTGCGCACGTCCATGCATATATATATATATATATATATGTATATATATATATATATATACATATATATATATATAGTTGGAATTTACAAAAAATAACAAACAAACAAAACAAAAGATGAAGACGGGTGTGTAAACAACAAACAGATGTATTAGTTTAACGCTCGATATATATATATATA
>NC_068987.1:14497476-14502707 GCF_001194135.2 Octopus bimaculoides | reverse complement strand
TCCTATACGTATATAAGTATATATATGCGTGTATGTAAGCTTAAATTGCATTGCCAAAGAAACTCGTTCGTTTCCTTCTTTCTTTCCATTTGGTTTAATCCTTATTTTTCACCAGCATTTTTAACGAATCAGTCAATATTACAATCTCCTTCATTCTTCACGACTTCTTGACAACGTTCCATTAGCTTGTCAATGCCTTGACGTTAGAAATCAACGGCTGTTTTTCGTGTTTGTTCAAATAAGATTAGAAAGAAACGAACGAACTTTTCTGACAATCCGATAAATATTTAAAATATTAATGGCTTCAAATTTTGGCACAGGAGCAGCAATTTTTGAGGGGTCAGAAAAGTCGATTACATTGACCCCAGTACTTGACTGGTATTTATTTTCGCCCTCGGCGGAATTTGAGCAAAGAACGTTAATATGGCCGAAATGACTAAGCATTTTGTCTTTCGTGCCAACGAATCTGCCAGCTCGATGCTTTAATGTTTGTGTGTGTGTGCATCAGTATTGGTTTCAAATTTTGGCTCAAGGTCAGCAATTGCATCTACTCCAGTGCTCAACTAGTACTTATTTTATCGACCCCGAAAGGATAAAAGACAAAATCGACCTTAGCGGAATTTGAACTCAGAACATAAAGACGAATGAAATACCTCTAAGCAGTTTTGTCTGGTGCTCTAACGACTATGCCAGCTGGTCGCCTTTGTGTGTAATAAACCTTTCTACTATAGGTACAAGGCGCCTTTGCGTGTAATAAATTTAATATTAATATTTAATGTTCATATGTCCTGCTGCTAAGGAAACTGCGTAGGGCAGGTCCTAGACATGCGTCACGCGGACATCTTCTGATATCACGTGAATCAATCACTCTGCCTGAGAACCGGTTAACCGCCGTAAGCTCGAAAATGTAGAAAACTAACAGAGTAAAATGTAAATAGGTCGGCAGATTTTCTTTATTTACCTTATAAAAGGATACATAGAGCGGACAAACAAGGACAGACAAGAAACATATAAGGTCAGACGTACTCGTTACATAAATAAGAAGCGTATGAGTTTATATAAATAATGGAGACGGATGATTTAAAATTATAAATGAAATTAATGTCACTGTTATGTTCGAGTTTGTGGATTAACCCGCCGGTTGATTTCCTTTTTCGTAATTCTCTTCGTTCCCTTACGCATGGTCCGACCGTGCGAGCACGGCACCTTGCATACTCAACTTTCTTACCACGTTCGTCCATCTTTTCCCGAATATTCTTTGCGGCAGACTTCTTCTCTCCAGACGGATCTTACTGGAAAGGTGGGTGACGTAGTAGTTCGCCAGCCCACGTCCGGAGATGAATTGGCCTGTCACGAACCCTTTCAGTCGCGTCTTCCATACCACATCTTTCAGTATGGTTACTATGCAGAGGAAAATTACCTTCTTTTCTTTGGTGAAAGGTAAATAGGCCGGCAGATGGCAACAAGAAACCAATGCTGTATTCTCCGCACCCCCATCTACCCACCACCAAAAGCTGAATCTTCAGACTTTCACATAGCGCTCCATGGTCGCCGACAACTGTAGGTATAAGATATGAAGAAAGAGAAAGGCAAGAAGTGAGGGAGGGAGTAGGTGAGTGAGTAAATTTATAGTTTGGTCTAATGCCATAATCAGCTATTAATAATACATAATCTTTCACAACTAATTACACAGCATTACAATTAAACTAAGTAAACTTTACATTGGAAAATCACTCAACTCACATATGAAGATAATGTTCTCCACCGCTCACAAAATATATAAAACGTTAAGAGATTTAATGTTTTGGACCTACGGACTTCTGAGTTCAATCCCAGGCAAGGCACTAAGTTTAATTCACATAATACCACGAAACGCAGAGAGCAGAATGAGAACGGTGTATCCTTGAAGGTCAAATAAAGTTTTAAATTTGAAATTCCGATACAACAACCGAGTTCAATACAAGACGCTAGAAGAAGGCTGGAGATTAGAGCAGCCGAAGCGTATTGAATGCAAAGATCAAGATGAAGACACCAGACCGACTAACATAAACAGTATTCATAATTAACTCGTGGTTGAGAAATCGCTCCAAGTTGACGGGGCTGATGGTAGAGAAGGCCAATCATCGGAAAAAATAGACTGGAACAAAGATGGCATGGAAGAATTGGCAGAAGGAGTTATTCTTTCTGGGTTTTTTTATATTTTTCTTCGACTTTTCTTTTTCTTTTGGCGTCAAATAATGCAACCTTTCTCGAGCTATAAATATTACAAATAACCGTACCAATACGAGACCAGTGAACAATTAGACACTCTCACATGATATACACCAAAGAGAGAGAATATACACAGAGAGAGAATATACACAGAGAGAGAATATATACAGGCATTTGAAGAATTTCCAGCGAAACCAATGAAGTAAGCGACGTTTCGATCTTAGACGTAGAGAGTCTGTTTACCATCGTTCCAGCATTAAATAATCTATACAACTAGGCAAATATAAAACTACCCACGTTTCTAGCAAACATACTGAGGAAATAATTAATGCAGTGTACAATAGTAGTCTTTTCTACCCACAAGGCGAATTATAGAGGTAAAACATGAGATAGCCATGAGTTCTCGCTTAGGTCTCACGTTTGCTATAATCTCTTTAAACCCACAATAGAGAACGAAGTGACACCAAGATATGATACACATCAGCTGTGAGAATGATATACTAATCGTAACAGATACACCAGAAGACGTTCAGGAAAATGAGGGCGAGGCATAGAGAACAGCTCCGTTCTAAAATTCAACAGGTACAACAATACCAATAAAACTCTATTCCCAGGCATATATAGACATATACATTCAGTAGAAAACAACATATATGCATATATGCCGCATCTGTTTCCATTTATTAGCGCAGACAAGGTTGTGTGGTTAAAAAATTTGCTTCGTAATTGTGTAGTTTCAAGCTAAGTCAAACTGTGTAGTATCTTCGAAAAGTATCTTCCATCATAGCGCAGGCCCCACTGATGTCTTGTGAGTGACTCTGATGGACAGAAACTGTACAAAAACCACATCATATATGTGAGTGTACGACAGGGTGTGAATGAATGAGTGGGTGAGGAAATGAGTGAGTGAATGAGTGAGGGTGTTTTGATCGCTTGAAAATCCGCTGATCTAGGTGCAGTGACGTCTGTTGTAATTTTTCTGTCAAAATATCGTCCGATACCTCAACGTTTTCGGCGACGAGTAGAATGGAAACTTTCCCTTCCTTCACAAATAAGCTAGAGTTAATGGCAGTAAAAAGTATCCATCTATAAAACAATGCCTCAACAATATGTATTCGTCTAACCCATGATAGCATAGACAACTTATGTAAAGACGAACGTAAGTTCACTGATAAGGCAATGGTCGGTCAGAGTGACACTTGGCTATGGTGCTGCACAGTGGGACTGAGCCTGTAACCACGTGGTTACAATACAAGCTACTTAACTACAAAACTATGCCTAGCTAAACAAATCCACTCAATAAAACAAACACAAATTAACAAATGATATTCTCACAAATAGGTCAATCTATAGAACAATACAAAATAAAATATACCGCAAGTACATCAGTCACCACGCCAATATAAACATATATAAGTGCATGTTAAATGATATCATATGAATCAAATGTTAATTTATTGAAGAAATCCATTATGTAAAGCCCTGTAAAGTTAATACATAATGCATTAGACAAAACTTATAAATTAGCATTAATTATATACTACACAATACGGTAATTAAAAAATGTTCTTTCTTTGATAATAAGACTTGAACATGTAAACTCCTGCATACACTACTAATGAAACATACATACGCGTGTACACGCACGCACACGTACACACAACATACACATATACGGAGGCACACATGCAATTCGCGCCCACGTAAGCCATATCAACGCTTGATTAAATTAATGTAATGTTAAAGTACACAAACTTTAGACAACAGATGCATACATATTATTATATACATACATATTATATTTGAGCGTAATATATTATATTATATTATATTATGCATTATTTGCTTTCAACGGATATTTGTCCTCATCTTGTTTGTTGTTAACCCTCCAGCCTTCTTCAGATGTCTTGGGGAAAAAAGATATACCGCCCATATGACATCAGGACAGTATTCAAGAGTAATACAACACTTCGCAAATATCTCCTTCGAGTAAAACCACCACTAGAAGAGAATATGACCAAAGACCGCGTGTACTCCATCCCATGCAGCTGTGGTAGGCTATACAAAGGCGAAACATATCGCCCCCTCAAAATAAGGGTAGAGGAACATCGCAAATTGTGACGCGAGGAGATATTGATAAATTGGGTATAGCTGATCATGTATGGAAAAATGGAGACCACCTCCCCCCTGTGGGATGAAGTTAAAATAATAGACAGAGAACACCACTGGAAAATACGAAAACTAAAAGAAGCAGCACATACGCTAGGACACAACAACCTCCTAAGCAGACCGATTGCAGATATGAACAGCATGTGGGAACCGGTATTAAGGAAGGATATGAAATATTAGATTTATAAGCCCTAAAATTCACTCCATAATAGCCCACGGGCAAGGTTCCGAGTTCGATTCCAAGCAGTGACCTGAATAATAATAATAATAATAATAATAATAATAATAATAATAATAATAATAATAATAATAATAATAATAATAATTCTTTGCATAATAGACAAAAGACCTGAAATTTAATGGGGAAGAGGCTAGTCGATTATATCGACCCAGTGCTCCACTGGTATTATTCTATCATCGAGCTCGAAAGGATGAAAGGCTAAGTCGATCGCGGCGGTATTTGAACTCAGAACGAAATGCTACCAAGCATTTTGCCCGGCGCGCTAACGATTCTGCCAGCTCGACGCTTTATTACTACAAATACTATTAACAAAAACAACAACAACAACAACAATCATTGATAATCATTAACAAAAACCAAACAGATCCCAATATGTTTTATCCAGTCAAACATTGTCTGTTGCTTTGCTAACAAGGTACAACTGGCACATTTCTTAATGGACGTCATGAACGATGAAAGTTGATAATGGTGGCTCGTTACCATGACGACCAGATTGATGAGGAAACAAATTTAAATTGATGATTCGTTTGGTCTCATCGATTCCTTGTGTATTTTGTTTTCTTGGGCCATATGTGTGTGTGTGTGTGTGTGTGTGTGTGTGTGTGTGTGT
>NC_068987.1:14496945-14497347 GCF_001194135.2 Octopus bimaculoides | reverse complement strand
TATATATATATATATATATATATATATATATATATATATATATGCCTACATATGTGTGTGTTTGTGAACGTGTGTTCATGTTGGGGTATGTGCGTGCGTGTGTACTTATCTCTAAATATGGTTGTTACTGTTTTTACCGCTAAGATTCTGTATGGCTCCCGCTATATTGCATTCATACGCATGCGTAATTAACAACGCATATAAGCAAGCATGCTTATGCGTAACCATTTTTTCTCTGTGTGCGTGCGTGCATGTGTGTGTGTGTGTGTGTGTGTGTGTGTGTATGTGTGTGTGTTTGCGTGAGTGCGTGTATACGTGTATGTGCGTGTATGTGAAGGAGAGAGTGAAAGAAAGAGAAATGAGAGAGAAGTTTTATGAATAGATGTATAGAGACGCAGAAGT
>NC_068987.1:14494531-14495799 GCF_001194135.2 Octopus bimaculoides | reverse complement strand
TGTTGGGGGGACAAACACAGACACGCAAACATATACACACACATACATATATACATATATACGACGGTCTTCTTTCAGTTTCCGTCTACCAAATCCACTCACAAGGCTTTGGTCGGCCCGAGGCTATAGTAGAAGACACAATGGGGTCGATGTAATCGACTTAATCCCTTTGTCTGTCCTTGTTTGTCCCTTCTATGTTTAGCCACTTGTGGGCAATAAAGACTTGTATATTTTACTGTTTGCCTTTGATGCACAACTTAATTTTAAAATGTTTTTAATGAATTCATTCTATTTTTGTATCGGTCGCTGATCGGGATGTGCGTATCAACGGTATCTCAGAACTATTTAGCCACTTTAGATTTGACGTTTAATGAGAAAAGTGGGTGCCACAAGATCCTATCTTTATATAAGTTGTCGCTAGAGCTTTATTATAATGAGGGAAGGTTACGTTGCAGATAGCTTTATGTGGTGCTAAGTCAAAGAATCTTCTGCTTATAATTTCGACTAGGTTTTTGAATAGTGTATGTGGGTGATTCGAATCCTTATTAATATATTAGGGATTTTCATTTGGTTTCGTGTAGGGCTTATGAATATCTTTGCTCAAGTGATGTGTAACATTTAAGTTGTGGATATCGTTGTTTTAAGGCTGAAATTGTTTAAGGTGCTTAAGATAGACTTTTCTTAATTTGTCTATTGTGTGGTTGATGGTAAGCTATGATAGGTGAAACCTGTCGTCGCTATATAAGCAAATATTTATAGTTGTGCCTTTTTCATTTGCGCATCTCAGATATAGAGGTCAACGAGTCCACTTTCTCAGCACTATCACAATGTTCTACTGGAACATCATTCCATCCAGGCATCAAACTAACTCTGGAAATTCTGTTGTGTTTTTTAATCAAGTTGAGTGAGTCTAATATGCACAATGATTTCTCTGTTGTCATTATTAATACTGCCATATACCTTAACAATGTTTTGTGCGCTAGTGAGTAATGATTCAGAAATGCATAGACATAATGTAACAATACTGAATTAAGTAACTTCGAATTTCCTTTATTTCTAATGTTGTTAAATCAACTGATTAAGATAAAACTATTTTCCTTTTGACTTCTTCCATATTCTATCATCTGATGTCACTTAAAGAGAGTTCCCTCTGCGGAGCTTGATTAATCTACATATTGGGCGCGAGGCGATGTCCACTTTGCAGTCTTTTAGATTGATATACACAAAGCAGATATAGATATATATATATATATATATATATATATATA
>NC_068987.1:14492629-14494396 GCF_001194135.2 Octopus bimaculoides | reverse complement strand
CCGTTCTTATATGTTGCCTAGTTTTCGTCTTACTGCTATACGCTTTCTTTCTTCCCTATATATATATATATATATATATATATGTAAGTATGTATGTATGTATATGTGTGTGCGCGTGTATGCATTATTCAACATACTGGCGTTACAATATGCCAACAATTTCAATGTTTTCCTACAATTTGTCTCACCGTCACTCCCTTACTTACTCTACTTATCTGCTTATTTATCTATCTATCTATTTATCTATCTATCTATCTATCTATGCGTGTGGTTTTGTGTATGTATTTGTAAAGACAATCTATTGGCGGAATCGTTAAAGCGTCGAGTAAAATGCTTTGTGGCATTTTTATGGTTCTTTGCATTCTGAGCTCAAATCACGCCGGCGCAAATTTTGTCTTTCATCTTTCCGGAGTCGATAAATAAAATACCAGTCAATTCCTCTCGATTACCCCCCTTCTCTCCCTCTCTCTCAGAGTTGGTTGATCTTTGCTTGATTATAGCCATTCAGATGAAAATACCAACAGGTTCCCTAGCTCGAGTAAAAGAGGATTGGTCTAGAACAGTAACACTCAACCATTTTTTATCTCTGGACCCCTTTGATTCCTGTTTTATTCGGTTGAACCCTCATAGCCATTCGTTGTTTAAAAAATCCTATTATATTTTTGTACTTCAATATCATTAGGAATTGTATTAAAAAATTGTAAAATTATTATGTGTATTGTCGAAGGATGACCAATTTAATGCATATAATTTTTAACATCTAAATCTTATATGGAACCCCAACGGCGGCATGGACCTCCAACGGCCACATGGACTCCAACGGCCGTATGGACCCTCAATGGCCGAATGGACCCCCAACAGCCGTCTGGGCCCTCGTTGAGAACCACTGATCTAGAAGTTAGATTTTCTTATAACAAAAAAGGCTAACTTGCTATACAAAACTGTCCCAGTGAAACCAAACGAAACCTTTGCCTCCCAGAAACAGACATGGAGGACGTGAACAGACTAGTGTACAGCATTAGGCTAGTAAAAGATTAAAGGTAGATGAATGCGGCAGGCGATCTTCCGGTTGAACCAAGGATAATATGTTCCAATTGGTTTTTCAAATTGTTGATACTATCTTTCGGTTGCGACTCAAGCAGCTAGTGTCTTCATTTATCGGTGATGAGGTTGCCTTTGAACTCAAAAACGTATAAATCATCCCGTCCGATGCTCTAAGAATTCCACTAATTTAACAATGCTAGATTGGTAATTTGGTACATTTTTATCGGCCCCGAAAAGATGAAAGACAAAGTTGATACCGCAACGAGATTTGAACTCAAGATTGCACAGAGTTGGTATACCACTAAGCATTCTATTCAAAATTAGACAGACAAACTGACAGACAGACAGACAGACAGACAGACAGACAGACAGACAGATAGATAGATAGATAGATAGATAGATAGATAGATAGATAGATAGATAGATAGATAGATAGATAGATACACACACACACTCACACATATTTGAGGATGATCATTTTGCCCACAAACACACACTCTGTTTTTATATTTGTATGTATGTATGTATATATATTATGATTGACCGTTGACTGAACACTATTCAATTTTTTTTCTCCGTGTTTTTCTCCTTGTCTCCGTATTCTTTCTGTTGAAGAGCGTAACGCGAAACGTCAAAGACTTTCCGTATTCCCGAGCGTCATACTAATATATACTTTTGTTATTTACACCACCTGTCCTCGTCTGTTGTTATTATTTGTATATT
>NC_068987.1:14486098-14492619 GCF_001194135.2 Octopus bimaculoides | reverse complement strand
ATATATATATATATATATATATATATATATATATATATATAATATTTCTTAAGTAACCAGAAGATGGATTTGGTATTAATCGTTACAAAATAAAGATTGTTCATTACATCTTTAATATCTATGTTAGAAGTTAAATTAAACGTTTTCGTTACAAAAGCTGCTTCTGTTGCAAACAGCTAATTTATACGCATCCCACCAGTTATTCGCGACCTCACTGGCTGTTTAACCGGTACTAAACTACATCGGTTTGGCTGAGTTTTTCGTCTGGCATTTCGTGTTTGGCTGATTGTTAATGACGATCTGTAATACGGGGAAATCACATGATATAAGAGTGTCATCCGCCGGTGCTGACGAAATGTCGTCAACCGACATTATCAGTGTTCTTAAGCATTTGTCGTCTACACGAGATGTCCTAGGTGTTATAAACAGCACATCCAATTATGTTAGATCTGCTAATTAAAACTAACATAATTACTATTACATTGTGGAATAGTCCTGACAGCCAATTAAAATACACATGTAGCGTAATATCCGCCACTTTTAGTATAAAATATTATGTATTGTAAAATGTCAAAACGCTTTTAAAAATACATCTAAAACGTAGTAACACGGTTTCTTTGTTTTATTTACAAAATATATTTCTCGAGAGTGGAGGCGCAATGGCCCAGTGGTTAGGGCAGCGGACTCGCAGTCATAGCATCGCGGTTTCGATTCCCAAACCGGGCGTTGTGAGTGTTTATTGAGCGAAAATACATGAGGCTCCGGCAGGGGATGGTGGCGAACCCTGCTGTACTCTTTCACCACAACTTTCTCTTACTCTTACTTCCTGTTTCTGTTGTGCCTGTAATTCAAACGGTCAGCCTTGTCACACTGTGTCACTCTGAATATCCCCGAGAACTACGTTAAGGCTACACGTGTCTGTGGAGTAATCAGCCACATGCACGTTAATTTCACGAGCAGGCTGTTCCGTTGGTCGGATCAACTGGAACCCTCGACGTCGTAAGCGACGGAGTGCCAACAACATATTTCTCGAGGGAGAGGGTTAATTTGTGATTGGTTAACTCAGGTCTTTTAGTAAAACTCAAAGTTGACTGATTCAATGCGGATGCCTCTACGTGGTCGATCAGACTGCTAGAAGTAACAACGCATCGGATAATGTAGTCTTAAATATGTCTGATTACGGCCGGAATGCTTCTGATCAATCTTATGTAAATTCGAACAGCGCTGACCTAGAGCTAAACAACAGTAACAATAGCACTAACAGCAACAGCAGGAGCAGTAACAACAACAACTACAACAACAATAAAAACAGTGGCAACAACAACAACAACTATATCAGCAGCAACAGGATAAATCTGACCACGCATTCACGTACGCAAAGTCGAGTGGAAAATAAAATGTAATCAATGTTATAAATTAAGTCATTTTAAAATGGTTTAATCAACCTTGATATTGGTATCTCTCTCGTTCATCAATTAGATGCGTATATATTTCGGAAACCAATCAAGTGGCAAAAATCAAATTCTCACAGTTAGAATTACATTCTTGGAATACTTCAGGCAAAATTAATTTGCTTTGCTTTTTAAGAGAACAAAAAAAATCAAAAGGATTATAAAAGCGTGAATAGTTTTTAGTATTGTCTTAAAAAACTGTTCAATATAGCAAAAGATTTTGAAAAGCTTTTTTCAAATACTTAAGAAAAGTCTCTTGAGAGATTTCATGAGGCTGCAACAAGGGAAGATAACTCACATTTCAAATATATGACCTGTCTAAATCTAACTGCTCTGAAATCAATAATTCTTCAACAGAAACTTAAAAGAGAAGAGCGTTGAGTTGACACATTAACAGTCTGTATCCTTGACAATAAATCTAGGCTCACGACAGACCAGAGAGATTTGTATTCTGTTATGTTACTCTTTCCCTTAGGCGCAGATGATGCACTTGTTATGCAACATTGCGAAGAATATCGGGAATCAAACAGTTCTTGGGAGATGCCAGATTATTGTCTAGAGTTAGTCGCACACAAGAGAGATCAAGAAGACCTGAACACACAAGAGAGCTTTAGAAGATCTGGGCAAAATAGTGCTGGGCTTCGGTGACAATTGAGCTTAAACGGAATAAGTAGTTGTGATGTCGTTACTTTCCTAATACCCAGTCGACCATTGCAAAAAGTACCAGAGCCGATTATATCGATGCTTGTCTTAAAACGACGACACTCTACAAACACTAACGTCCATCTTCTGTGGAGATCAGATATCTGGTCAGTTTTTGTTAAAAATTTGTTGCATGATGAAGAGAGGAGTTTTTCTTCCGAAAGCAATGTCATCAGGAACCAGTTCTTATAAGCACAATGGTTAAGACAGCAGACAAATTGATACTAGAGGTGATTCTAACAGGAAACACCATTGCCTAACGCACAAATAGATATGCAAAAGAGTAATACATGCGTCCTAAAATGTTGCAATCAGCAATGTCAACTGTTGTTGATATTTCTATAATATAGCCATTCATTTATTACTAAACATGGAGGGGACAAACAAGAACAGACAAAGGTATCAGGTCGATTACATCGACCCCAGTGCGTAAGTGGTACTTAATTTATCGAGCCCGAAAGGATGAAAGGAAAAGTCGGCCTCGGTGGAATTTGAACTCAGAACGTAACGGCAGACGAAATAACGCTTAGCATTTCGCCCGGCGTGCTAACGTTTCTACCAGCTTGCTGTCTTTATATAATATAGCAATTCCTATATCTATAATTTCTATAATATAGCAATTCCTGCCAATTAATGGGCAATAATGTGTTTACTATCCTGCATAAATTGTATATTCCTGAGAACCTTCAAGTTTATTGCTAGACAGAAAAATGGTTCTCCAATAATTCGGCTATAGAGGTGAATGCCCTCGTGACTGTAATATCGTAGATTCAATTCTCGGATTAAGCAACACGACTCGTTCTTGAACAAAAATACTTTATTTCAAGTTGTTCCTATCAACTCAACTGTAAACGAGTTCCATCAATAGATGGGAAGTTAACCCTGCGATAGACAGGCGTCTCATTCAGGAAGGAGCGTTGTAACCTCAATCATGTACTTTACACCAGGTAAACCAGATTAAGCTCCAGGTTTATGAGTCCTAGAGCTCATTTAATCTAAAAGAATTTATGCATTTATGTAATTTAGATTGATCTCGGCTATGACTGACTAGGAATTGTATCATCTGTGTGTATGTGTATGTGTGTGCGCGCGCGTGCGTGTGTGTGTATAGTCATGAATTCAAGAGTTTCGTTTATTTACGAGTTGATTTCTTAATTTCACCGAAGTATAAATACTTATGTGGAGGCGCAATGGCCCAGTGGTTAGGGCAGCGGACTCTCGGTCGGAGGATCGTGGTTTCGATTCCCAGACCGGGCGTTGTGAGTGTTTATTGAGCGAATACACCCAAGCTCCACGAGGCTCCGGCAGGGGGTGGTGGTGACCCCTGCTGTACTCTTTCACCCCCAACTTTCTCTCACTCTTTCTTCCTGTTTCTTGAGTAACGCTGCGATGGACTGGCGTCCCGTCCAGCTGGGGGAAACACATACGCCATAGAAACCGGGAAACCGGGCCCATGAGCCTGGCTAGGCTTTGAAAAGGCGACGTTTATCGTTATAAATACTTATAATGGTGATACTTGAAAAAAAAATTGGGTAAGCAATGCATTGTAAACCACACTATAATTTATGAAAAAATTCATCTGCGTGCAGGGTATACATCGCCCCTCCGATGCCTTTTTTTTAATATTTTGTAGTCAGAAGGAAAGGCAGCGTCCATGACTATTTACAGGAACTTAAGGACCGTTGGGAGGGATAATGGAAAGTGTCCTGAAAGAGCAGACATGGTCTGAATAATGGGCTCTGCCAAAGATACCCAAAGTACTGGGTGGTGTTGTTAAAATGGGCGACGTTTTAGGTCTACAACCTAAACAGGCCATGGCAAAATTTTAACTAAGAACGGAAGTATCCGAAACAAATAGCAGAAGATACCTGGTCCAACGTTCTCACAGTCTCGCCAATCCACCAACATGAATTGAAACCTTTGAGCCCACCTCCGAAAGTTGAGCTCGGCGGGATTTGAACTCAGAATACAAATATCTGGAACAAATATCGCAAGCAAAGCATCTGGCCCGATGGTTTTTACAGTACTGCTAATCCGCCACTCTACTTGGAATATTTTACAACGCTCCCTAAAGGATAAACGGCCAAGTTGACTTCGGCGGGATTTGAACTTAAAACACGAAGATCTACTACTTAAGGGTTCATTACAACTCTCCATATCATTTTTTAAATGTATGCATTGCTTCTGGCCAGCCGCAATATTTGAAAGTATTAGTTTCTTCCATGCTCTTCAGTTTCACACGTTGTAAAAACGGTTTTATTTTCATGGGTGATTTAACCATTGAAATTCCAATTTCTACTCATTTTTCAAATTATTTTAAAGACGTTAAGAATTTCAAAATGAAACCAATAAAATATAATGTTTAATGGTAAATTCAAATGATATGTTAATTACATAATTGCATTATAAAATATATTATTAATATTGATTCCCTATCTCCTGTAGCACAGCACATTAAATATTGTACTGCTGTAAACGTAGTTTCATTTCTTCTCTAGAAGACACATTTTTTTAAGAGAAGATCAATAATAATATTTTATTGAATCGAATACACCTTCATTTAGGACAGTTCTGGGCCATACACAACTACTTTTAGCGTGGACAACACCAAATATTCTACTAGTATGTATTATGTACGTTTGTATGCATGTATGTGTGTGTGTGGTTTCGTGCGTGCGTGCGGGGGGGGAGGGGTGTATATGTATACATGTATGTATGCATGTATGTATGTGTGTGTATCTATTTATATATCATATACATATGTATAGATATGTATAATATGTATGAGTGTGTGCCAAACAACTTCACAAGCACAAGCTTTCGATAGGTTATCTCTATGTCTCCATACTTTTCTCTCAATATATATATATGTATGTATGTATGTATGTATGTATGTATGTATGTATATATATATATATATATATATATATATATATATATATATATATATACTGAAGGTATAGATAGATAGATAGATAGATAGATGCAAACATACACACACACGTACAGGCACACACGCACATGCTCTCACACATTTATATATAAACATGCATGCGTGTAAACTGAGATATACGCATGCGTATGAGTGGAAGGGAAGTGCTCTTGAACCTTTCTAACTTTCAATTTTGAATAAATTTTTAACTAGTTGGCATCCCTACTGAGTAGCCTCCGGCTATTGGAATCATTTGCATTCTAAGATAGAATTACAATTTAAACTTGTGGGGAGGGGAATAGGTTTCTCTTTCTCTTATTTGCTTCTGTCAGATTTTCCTTCATCGTTTCCTCTTCCTATTCCTCTTCCTGGTTTTGTTTTCCTTTATTTTTTTTACTTATCTTTGGGTTTTTTGGGGGTTTTTTTTTGCTTTCAACATCACCATCATCATCATTATTACCATTATCCTCATCTTCATCATCATAATCATTATCATCGCCACCACCACCATTATCATCACCACCATCATCAAGAACATCATCACCATCACCATCACACTATTACCACTCCATCATCATCATCATCATCATCGTCGTTCTTTTCTTCTTCTTTTTCTCCTCGGCCCTCTTCGATTTTTCTTCTTTTTGTTTTCTTTTCTTTCTTTTGCATTCTTCTTGTGAATGTTGTTAGCTTTAGGACATAAACTGTAATGTAGAGATAAAACTCATCTATCTTAACACACATGTCGACGCAGTTTCTATCTACTCAGCTGTTCTTATCATCACCAACATCACCGTTATCATCATCATCATTCCAAATGCCATCATCATCATCATCGACATCGGCGACTTCGTCCTCGTCATCATCATTTTGTTTCTTGTTTGTTTTTTTTCAGTTATTAGTATTCTGGATTGTTTAGCCCTAGGTCAGCTATCAACGAGTAGTCATGTTATGGCACGATGATAATCGATCGTGTAATAAAGATACGATCCAGATATTTATTGATACCTATGGATATCGATCGTTACCCCTAAAAACAAAAGTCCTTACTACTCACATTTCGAAATGCAGGTGTTTATCGTATGTGACGCACTGGGACAATATGGCACGGTACAGTTCATTCAGCTGTCCCGTCTATCCCGTATACACTGTATACCCAAAATTTTCAGGCTGCCGGCCGCCCCCTTGGTACCCGCTCACCTATACCTTCGCCGACAGAACTACGAGGGTGTGCTGAAAAATTCCTGGCTTTGGGTAAAAGAAAATACAGGACAATAAGTTAATTATGATTTTATTCAGCATATTCCCATCACAGATTCGCACACTTGCTGCAGTGGCCCTTCAGTTTTTCAGCACCTTTTCAGCACCCCCTCATGTACACACACACACACACACACACACACACACACACACACACACACACACACACACACACA
>NC_068987.1:14481936-14486088 GCF_001194135.2 Octopus bimaculoides | reverse complement strand
ACCCCCTCATGTACACACACACACACACACACACACACACACACACACAAACACACACAGAGACACACGACAAAGTGCTGAAAAGTTCCTGGCCTTGAGTAAAACAAAATACAGGAAGACCAGTTATGACTTTACTCAACATATTCCCCTCTCAGATTCACACACTTATTGCAGAGGTCCTTCAGTTTTTCTAAACTCTATAAAGGAACTCGGAAGGTTGGGCTTCTTAAGGCCAGGAACTTTCCAGCACCCTGTCGTATGCCTACATTGCTACTTTTGAATGAATGTGCTATGAGGAGTATCTTGCGTGTGGACTGTGTTACAGGTTTAGTATTTTAGAATAGTGTTTGCAGTTATGTTTTGAAGTGCTAAACACAAATGAGATGTGCTGTTTATGAATGATTCTATGTAGAAATGGCTGAGTTGGAGATTGGTTCAATAACTTGGCCATCTTGTGTTTGATATACGTCTATACCTGATAACTAGATAGTTGTATTCATGTCTTTACGTTTTAAGTTCAAATTCCGCCGAAGTCGACTTTGCTTTTCATCCTTTCGAGGTCGATAAAATTAGTACCAGTTACATACTGGGTCGATGTAATCGACTTAATCCCATCCCCCAAAATTTGAGGCCTTGTGCTTCCACCAGAAAGGATTATTATTATTATTATTATTATTATTATTATCATTATTATTATTATTATTATTATTATTATTATTATTATTATTATTATTATTATTATTATTATCTCTATTTGGCTCAGGTCTGTTCTTATTCCTTGTAGAAATTATGTGAGTAGCGGGTTACTACTTGTAACCTTAAATATTCTCAAGCTTCCATTAAACTTTCCACTACTCAAAGCCCTTCCGACAATCTTTCCTGTCCATTTATATATAAAAATGTGTGTGAGTGAGTGTGTGCGTGCGTGTATGTATGTATGTATGGATGGATGGATGGACGTTTGAACACACGCGCATCGCTTGGCAACCGGTGTTGGTTTACGCCGTCGTAACTTAACGATTCAGCAAAAAAGATCGATAGAATATGCCCAAGATGGTACTTAATCTGAAAATAATACGCAATTATTATTATTATTATTATTATCATTGGCTCGTATATAACCCTAGGTCTACTTCAGCAAGACTGACCCGAAGTTAACATAACAAGTTACAGTTTGAAACGAGAACGTTCAAATGCTTATTGATGTTGACTGCATAGTTCGCGCTTGACCTTAGCATTTTAATTATATTCTTAGAGTTCTTAGTAGCCAGACTTCGACCTTTTATGCAGCTGGTAATCTTTTAAACTATTGTTGACTTTACAGTGGATTACTTCTTCGCGCGGCCTTTGTTGTGCTGTTTTTGTTTTACAGGAGGTTTTTTTTTCCTAACATATACATACAAACATGTATATATGTGTGTGTGTGTGCGCGTGTGTGTGTGTGTATACATGTATATCAATATATATGATTGTTTGTATGCGTGCGTGTGCGTCCATTTTTACATTTTCTCTCCGACTTTGTTTTTTTATATTTTTTCCCATTATTTTATCCTCTTCTAAATCATTTTCTCTTTGCGACGTTTTTTGTTTTTTTTCCTAAAATAGAGGCTAAAAGTTCGCGTTTTCTTTTCTTCTATTAATCATATTTTCTTACGTTCCCCTTATTATTTGTCTATTAAGGTCTTATCCCTTATAATCAATCTAACTTTTCTCTCTTTAAGTACCATTTTGAACTCACTGTACTCATTTTGTAGACATTTTCTATTTGCATTAAGCCTCTTAATTTTTGAGTGATACGTGTACGCTATCTAAGTCACCTTGGGATGATGGATTCGTTATGCAGTTAGTAATTTTCTGGTTTTCCTAAATACACTCTTCAGTTCACTTAACATTCAATTAATTTATATGGAATCTATAGTTTATAGAAGAAAGAACTAGCATAGTTTTACCCGTTTTATTATTCTTTTCTATTCTAGGCACAAGGACAGAAATTTCTGGGGAGGGGGCTAGTCGATTAGATCGACCCCACTACGCAACTAGTACTTAATTTATCGACCCTGAAAGGATGAAAGGCAAAGTCGATCTCGGCGGAATTTGAACTCAGAACGTGGAGACAGACGAAATACCGCTAAGTAATTTTGCCGCCGTGCTTACGCCCCCTTTTTACCTACTTTTTTATTTTCATTCTTCATAAGGCGACGTGCTGGTACAATCGTTAGCACTACGAGCAAAATGCTGAGTAGCATTTCGGCTGTCCTTACGTTCTGGGTTCAAATTCCGCCGCGGTAGACTTTGCGTTCATCTTCCTTTCGGTGTTGATAAAATAAGTACCAGTTACGCAATTTATTCAGTATAATGAGTAATTGTTTCTTAATACTATACTTTGGTTGCAAAGGTAGGCCATTTTTCTGGAGGATTTTTGACTGTGGTCTTTTTTTTTTCTTTTCTTTCTTGGTTATAGGTGTTCTTGATGAATTGTGTCCGAAATTAACCTCCGGTTTTTATGAGATTGTTTATTTCTTGTATATAATTACGGTTGTAATTTTTTTTCTTGCTTTGTGATGTATTTTTCGCAGCGTCTATAATTATGTATATACTGCAGTATCTATGGGCATGATTACACTGTTGTTGAATTCTAAAAAAATCTTGATTCTGTTTCTTATTATAATTGTTCCTTTGTGTTCTTTTTGAAGTTTGTAATGGGTTTCGCTTTCTTCATTGGTGTGTGCGCACTGTGACGCTAATTCGTAGAAGATCCGAAAAAAGGTTGAAGTACACCTAGTTACCACAGGTAAGTGGTTGGTTTAGCTAGGTGTATGAAGCAGAAGTTTGGTGAGGCCTGTATGTTCGTGTTGGTGTGAATATGTTTATGGTGTGAAAGGAGTTTCGTGAGAGTTCTATTGTGTTATTTCTTTTGATATTTGTACTTATTGAAAACCAAGAGAGCGTTGAGTACTTTATCGTCTCTCCTAATGATAGTTTGTGTGTGTGTGTGTGTGTGTGTGTGTGTGAAAGCTTTAAAGTATTCTGCCTGGACTGTATAACGTCGAGGAATGATGAGTAAGATCGATTGTAGTATATGGGTGTGTGTGTCTGTGTGCGTGTGTATGCGTGGGTGTTTTATATAGAATTGCTTAGTGTTTCTCGATTTTATTTTGAAAGCCTGCATTTCTTGTATAGTACCGTCTCCTAATAGATTGAGATTGTAGTTTGTGATATCTATATATTGAATACAAAGCTATATATGCTATAAAACCATTACCAGTACATGCGTATAAGATTATCTTATCGGAATGTAATACTGGTTTCAAATTTTGGCACAGAGCCAGCAATTTCAGGGTGGAAAGAAGTCGATTACAAAGAACCCAGTGCGTAACTGGTACTTATTTTATCGACCCAGTAAGGATAAAATGCAAGTCGACCTCGGTGGAATTTGAACTCAGAACGCAACGACAGACGAAATACCGCTAAGTATTTAGTTCCGGCTGCTAACGATTCTGCCATTTAGCCACTCTCATATGAGTGCAATATTAGATATTAGGATTAAGATGGCGAGCTGACTGAATCGTTAGCATGCCTGGCAAAATGTTAAGCGGTATTTCGTCCGTCTTCACGTTTTGAGTTCAAAATCTGCCGAGGTTGATTTTGCTTTACATCCTGTCGGGTATACTAGGATTCGTATATATTACCCCAGTGTCACTTTGATGACATGCACTGCTCTCTCATTCAATAATAATGATAATAATAATAATAATGGTATCAAATTTTGCCACAAGGGCAGTAATTTGGCGGGGAGGAGATGAGGGGATTACATCGACCCTAGTGTTCAATTTCTACTTATTTTATTGAACCCGAAAGGATGAAAGGTAAAGTTGACCTCGCTGGAATTTGAACTCAGAACGTAGCAACGAACGAAATACCTCTAAGCATTTGGTCCGGCGCGCTAACGATTCTGCCAGCTCGCCGCCCTTAATCATGATAATAATAAGGGTTTCGAATTTTGCTTCGAGGGCAGAAATTTTGTGGGTGGGGGTAAGTCGATTACATCGACCCCTTGTGCGTAACTTGTACTTATTTTATCGACCCAGGAAGGATGAAAGGCAAAGTCAACCTCAGCAGAGGCTAGTGAATTTGAGAAGGAGAAGGGTGCCC
>NC_068987.1:14480006-14481757 GCF_001194135.2 Octopus bimaculoides | reverse complement strand
AATGAAATAATAATAATAATAATAATAATAATAATAATACATGGAACAAATAAGGGCTGCAATAAGGGTGGAATACTTGCAGAAAACAGCACTGCTTGGAACCGCTTGAATATTCCGGATGGTGCTCGAAAAATAAAGAGTGTTACCTTAGTTCACTGGTAGTGAACAGCTGACACAGTATTACACATCCAGCGTTAGAAGCTGTGCAAAGACAATGAAATAATAATAATAATAATAATAATAATAATAATGATGATAATGATAATGATAATAATAATAATGGTTTGAAATTTTAGCACAAGGCCAGCAATTTCAGAGGAGGGAGTAAGTCAATGACATCGATCCCAGTGCTCAGAACTTAGAGACGAAATGCCGCTAAGCATTCTGCCAGAAGCAGTAACTTTTCTATCAGCTCGCCGTCTTACACGTATTCGCATAATATTAACATGTATTATGCATAATACGTACATTTTCTTCCCTTCCTTCCCCGTTGTTTGCTGGAAATGGTTTATCAAACTTCGATTGCCTAATTTTGGCTGAAGAGAATTTTTAAATAGAAAGAAGCAAAATTTGAGGAAAATACACTAATAACATTTATAAAAACTTAAACGTACTCTTAATTACATGCCTGAATTTCTTTTCAATTCTTCATAATTGGCGTGTATTTTTACCTACGGCTTAATTAAATAGAGAAATTGCGTAAGTTTATCAGAACCTGCATCAAGCGTAAACTATTCAGATTTGATAGCTAAGAAGAATGCAATGTGTTACTATCGGAAGTTATTATTGGTAATTCGAGAATGTAATTATAAACTTTTATCTAATAATAACGGCGCCTGGCTCAGTGGTTAGAGTGTCGGGCTCACAATCATGCGGTTTCAATTTAGAGCGGGAAGAGTGACAATTAAATGCTGTAAAGTAGCTGTCCTTAGGCGCATGGCTCAGTGGTTAGAGCGTCAGACTCACAATCATGAAGTAGTAAGTTCGATTCCCGGACCGAACTGTGTTGTGTTCTTGAGCAAGACACTTTATTTCACGTTGCTTCAGTTCACTCAGCTGTAGAAATGAGTTGCGATGCCACTGGTGTCAAGTTCTATCGGCCCCTTTGCCTTTCTCTTGGGTAACATAAGTGGCATGGAGAGGGGAGGCTGATATGCATGGGCGGCTGCTGGTCTTCCATAAACCTTGCCGGGACTTGTACCTCGGAGGGTAACTTTCAAAGTGCAATTCATGACCGAAGGGTGTCTTTTACCTAATATCTTTCACTTGGTTCAGTCAGTGAACTGCGGCCAAGCTGGGGCATCACCTTGAAGGTTTTTAATAGAAACAAATCGACCCCAGAACTTGTCTTTTATGTCTGGTTCTTATTCTATCGGCCTCTTTTGCCGAACTGATTGGTTGCAGTAGTGTAAACAAACCAGTAGCGGCTGTCAAGCGATGGTAGGGATAGACACAAATCAAACACACTAGTACATAGATATACACACACACATATCATATACACACACACATATATTATATAGATAGGTAGATAGATAGATAGATAGATAGATAGATAGATAGATAGATCGAGAGAGAGAGAGATAGACTCACATACACACACACACAAGTAAGCACATGAATGCAAAACACAGTGGAAAAATTTAGTACTTAATAAAAATGTATATATAAATATATATATAGTACTTAATAAAAGTCTTTGTGTGTGTGTGTGTGTGTGTGTGTGTGTGTGTGTGTGTGTGTGTGTGTGT
>NC_068987.1:14478302-14479783 GCF_001194135.2 Octopus bimaculoides | reverse complement strand
TGTATAAAGAAAATAAGACAAGGTAGAAAATGTTAAAATGATTTTGTCATGAAGAACATTTTAGTACCGGTTTCAGTCATTGCGACTTTTTCAACTTCGAGTAAAGCATGAAAAACAATTAAATTGTAGAAAAATTAAACGAAATGTCTTTTTTAAATATTTCATTTAAAATATTTCCATAGTTTTCAAATGCAAGGGACATTTTCCTTTTTTCTCTCTGTCTCTGTCTCTCTCTTTTACTCATGTAGCAGGCTTCCTAAGATGGTAGTATTATTTTTATCCTTTAGTCAGAAGGGAAAGGCACCGCCCATGATCCGTTACAGGGTTTCCGAAACTGATGGGAAATTTGGTCAGAATGCTTGCAAGAGTGAACTCCGTTAAAGGCACCTAAATAGCCTTGTGTTGGTGTTAAACCGGGTGGAATTTGAACTCAGAACAGAAAAAAGACGGAACAAATACAGCAAGACATCCACTTCGACGTCTTTACAGTTCCGCCAATCCACCGCTTTGGCTTGATATACTTTTATCCACCCACGAAAAGTTAAAAAAAAAAGCAACAATTATTTAGCTGACCTCAGCTGAAATTGAACTCAGGGGACCGAAACTCCGAAAAATACAAGGAAGCTTTCTGATCGACGCTTTCTCAATTCTGCTAATTCATCGCCTACGCACGAAAAGACATTGATTTTGATTGGACAAAGTTTGGCGTGAACAAATATACCATTGGCTATTCAAACTTAATGTTGCAAAGCTTCATCGCTTTGATGCAGTCTTACGAAAGACATACATTTCACAAATTAATGATGATTTAGCTAGATGATGCAATATTAGATCTAATGAAGCTGATGATCTTACCGTGGTCACCAGCTTCATTAAATGAACAACAACCGAAGTGGATTGACCAATGTTGAGTACAGAAAATTTCCCTAAAAAAAAATTTTTAGACCATTCATTATGAAAAGGGAAATGAATGTCGAAGATGAGATAATGATGTGTGTTTATATATGTGGTGGAAGAAGGAGCGGCTGTGTGCATGGATGAAGTAATGTGGTTAGTTATATCGTAAGAACGGACAGTAACGCTGTTCTAAAGAATAATGATTTCTATTATAGCCTTCGGGTTACAATCCTTGGGGAGAATGAATAGTCGGTTGATTTGATGAGCAATCCAGCATATTTCATTAGGCCCTTTTTTTATTTTAATGTAAAAGAAGATAATAATAATAATAATAATAATAATAATAGCTTCAAATTTTGCCACAAGGGCAGCAATTATTACATCGACCCCAGTGTTTCCCTGGTACTTAGTTTATCGACCCCAAAAGGATGAAAAGCAAAGTCGACGTCAGCGAAATTTGAACTCAGAACGTTGCGATGAGCAAAATACCGCTAAGCATTTCGCCCGGCGAGCTACCGATTCTGCCAGCTCACTGCCTTAATAATAATAATAATAATAATAATAATAATAATAATAATAATAAT
>NC_068987.1:14474672-14478238 GCF_001194135.2 Octopus bimaculoides | reverse complement strand
CTTCTTCTTCTTCTTCTTCTTCTTCTTCTTCTTCTTCTTCGTCGTCGTCGTCGCCGCCATCTACGTCTTCTTTCAATCCACCACCACCACCACCACCACCACCACCTTGTTCTTCGTTTTTTCCATTTTCTCAATTTCCTTCTTTTTCTTTTTTCTCATGTCTTTTCTTCTACCTCTGCTTCTGTTACTACTCTTTGTTCCCCGTAGTTTGAGCAAGTGAACCTAATAATAAAGAAACGAACTGCCTAACACACAGAAGTCAACTTGGATTTACCTCAAATCCCGTTACCTTTCTTTAGATAGCAGATGAAATGCTTTCGTGTTCACGGATCTTGGAGCTGTGTGTTCCGTAATTAAGGCAACTGAAGTGTCGAGCTTTAATAACTATCAAAAAATGTGATAAGATATGAAAGTTATACATCATTATATAAGCTTAATGTGCCTTCTTTTGTTTCAGACTAAATAAATTCAGGTTTTTAACAATAATAATAATAATAATAATAATAATAATAATAATAATAATAATATTTTTTTAAATCACAGCAGAAATGAATTGGCATTGGAAAAGAGAATGTGTAACTAGTAAGTATGAAGATGGGTAATTGGAAAGTAGCTTGACCAGATGGCGTTCATGGTTATTGGATAAAGAAACTGATAGAATGCCATAAAAGAATAGCGGAACTGCTTAATGCACTGATCAACGGCACTGAAGAGATTCTTGATTGGTCAACTACTGGGCGAACAGTTTGTGTGTTTGAAAGATGCTTCAAAAGGGAAAATTCTGTGTATAATTACAAACCTATAACATGCCTTCCACTGATGTGGAAGTTACTCACTGGAATAATCGCCTGATGAAATATATACATTTCATGAGGATAATGGAATTCTACTTGTTGAACAAAAGGGTTGTAAACGGAATTGCAGGGGAACTAAAGATCAGTTACTCATAGATAAAATGGTGATGAAAGACAGTAAGCGAAGGAAGACAAATTTAGCAATGACCTGGATAGATTAACGCAAGGCCTATGACATGATACCGAGTTAAAGGATCATTGAATGTTTGAATATATTTGGGATTGCAAAGAATGTCATGGATGGTTCCTTTAGAAAAAGCATAGGAAGAAGGAACACTGAGCCCACGTCATAAGGACAGAATCTAGGAACGTTAAGAATCAAGATAGGAATCTTTCAGAGGGACAGTGTGTCTCCTTTATGTGTTTTATGCATGATTCCTTACAACATTGCTATTGAGAAAAGTGACATCTAGATATGATTTTAAAGGAAGACAGAAAAAGATCAACTATCTAATATTTACGTATGACCTCAAGCCGTACGGGAAGGAAGAAGCTTACGTCAGTTTCTTTAGTGAAGATAGTTCATTGTTTTAACAAGGACATCAAAATGGAATCTGGCCTAGGAAAAAATGTTTACTAATAATCCCGATGAGAGGCGAAGGTAATAGAATTGGTGTGGAATTGCCATCGGGGAAGTCATGAAAAGAATTGATATTAGTGGCTGTAAATACCTGTACATATTGGAGGCGAATGAAATGATGGATTACACAGGTTACTTCCGAAGAGTTAGATTGATGCTACTGTCAAAACTGAATGGAAGAAATAAGTTTCAAGCAACCAATACATGGGCGTTTGTATTATTGAGGTATGGTAAAAGTATTATCAATTAAAGGAAAGAGGTGTTACAGAGGCTGGACCGAAGATCGAGAAAACTATTCACAACGCACGATGCATTCGACTCCTTGATAGGCTGTACCGAACCAGGCACAAAAATGGCTGCGGGCTAACCAGTTGTGAAAGTTATATATGCTAGTAAAAACAGAAAAGTCTTGATTTCTCTTAAGTGCTCACACGACACCTCCCCAGATTAGTTGGAATGATTGCATTCCAACTATAATCGAGAAAATCTATAATCGAAGGTATCCTGGATTCCAACCATGACCGTTTTGTGCTTTTTTACATAGACGCAGGCGTGGCTGTCTGGTAAGAAGCTTGCTTCCCAAACACATGGTTCTGGGTTCAGACCTACTGCGTGACACCTTGGTTAAGTGTCTCTTATTATAGCCTCGGACCGACCAAAGCCTTGTGAGTGGATTTGGTAGACGGAAACTGAAAAGAAGCCCGTCGTATATATTGTGTGTGTGTGTGTGTGTGTGACCAACGCTTTACAACCGGTGTTAGTGTGCTTACGTCTCCGTAACTTAGCATTTTGGCAAAAGAACCGATTGACTAAGTATCAGGCTTAAAGAGAAACTAAATACTGGGGGGGGGAGGTCGATCCATTCGATTAAAAATTTTTCAGTGTAGAGCCCCAGCATGGCCGCAATCTAATGACTGAAGTAAAAGGCAAAAGGTATTGAATATCTAGAACTATATGTATCCAATGCGTTCTTCCTTTACAAATAAACAGTGTTAATACGGTTTGAATGAGAATCGGTTGCTATTTCTAACAGGTTCAGTGGCCACATAAAGGCTCATATTTTTCCTGCTCCTTTTTCTGCCTTTTTTTCCCCTCCTTTTTCATAACCGTTTTCCAATATGGGCTTCATCATTTTACTTTCACTGATACTAAGCAAAAGTAGAAAAATCTTGAATCTTCTTAAGTTACTGACACGGCAAGCTGATCACCGAAACGGTCTTAATGGCAATATATAACATGTCGATCAATAGGACAAAATAGAAAGAGGTTGTATTCATCATCAGAGGCGGTGGGGCGAAAAAAAGAAAAAAAAGAAGGGCTTGTTCAGAAAATATTGATGAAATATGCGTGATAAAGCTAAATCCTATATCGCTATGGAATATCGCTAGATAGAATTCACGGGCGATCCAAGTTTTTATTCATCCTTATAGAGAACATCGAGTTCAACTGTTACTTGTTTAATTGATTTGTGTTTTGAGTCGAGCTGAGCAGCAGAACACGTTATTACTAACAGTGCCATATTAACTTATCACGCTCTCTCCTCTTCCTCTTCCTCTCTCTCTCTCTCTCTCTCTCTCTCTCTCTCTCTCTCTCTCCTTCTCACTCTCTCGCACGCTTTCTCACTGCATCGCAATTTTGCTGATAAAAATTATGATGCAGCTGTATGAGACGAAGAACGAAGATAACCACGAGTAAGTATGAGATATAAGCATCATTTCTTGATTTATGGCCGTGTAGCCATTCATCTATTTATCCCTTTTATCAAGCTTCTGCATATCTACATATCTATACGCGTATAGATGTATATGTGTATGTGTCTACATTTAAATATATATATATGAGTGTGGGTGTGTGTGTGTGTTATAAATACACATGCATATATATATACATATATATATACACACAAACATATAGACATACATACAAATATGAGTGTATGTATGTGCAGACGTATATGTATATATTTCTTATCAATAGCAACTGCTTACTTATAAGTCTCGCTAATACAAGCTTCTCATATGCATATACACATACATAGTCGCATACATACATACCTAATACTTATATACATTCATACATTCCTACTTACATACGTACATACATATACACACAGCATACATATACATACATAT
>NC_068987.1:14473053-14474296 GCF_001194135.2 Octopus bimaculoides | reverse complement strand
TGTTGTAGTAGTAGTAGTAGTAGTAGTAGTAGTAGTAGTAGTAGTAGTAGTAGTAGCAGTAGCAGCAGCAGCAGCAGCAGCAGCAGCAGCAGTAGCAGCAGCTATCGTCTTCAATGGCAGTAGACGTCAGCATCAGACCGAGTGTTTTTCTCTGACTCATCAGCGGTCTTTTGTACCAGGTTACAATCACATGATAAGAAAGAAACCAACGGTGATCAACTCGAGTTTATTTCGTTGCTTATCTCGTATGTCATACATGATATCGAGTTATTGAGATATCAACGCTTCTTCGATTGTTTATTGCTACTGCCATTTAATACTACAACTACTACTATTACTACTACTGATTATGATGATGATGACGACGATGATGATGAGGAGGAGGAGGAGGAGGAGGAGGATATTACGACTGCTGCTGCGCCCACTGCTGCTATTAATTCTAACACTTGTACGAATACTAATGCTACTCAGTGCTATCTATATAAATGTGCATTAATATTGATATGCATATATGCAAACACGTGGGTTATACGGGTTCAGATCTACCGCGCGGCACTTTGGGTAAGTGTCTTCTACTATAGCCCACGAGACGACCAATGCTTTATGAACGAATAGAAGGAAACTGTGCGGAACCTCATCGGATAGATAGATAGATAGATAGATAGATAGATAGATAGATAGATAGATAGATAGATAGATAGATACCGATACAATGTATATTGGTTTATATGTTTCTTTGTTGTTGTTTTATTACAATTAGTGTTTAATCCTGCCTATATGTTGATTGATTGAAACAATGTGGTTATTAAGCTTTTACTTATATTTCATATTATACTGTGGAAGATGGTAGAGATTATAATTTCTGTATGACTCAATAGACTTGTCGCTGTTAAGTTACGTATTTAGGAGTTGGTTGTAATTTACTTATTGAATTTATTTATCGATACGGTTGTACATAGTGTAGATGTGTTTGAACGTTGTGGTTTCTTTGGTTTATTTGTTCCCAAACAATACTTGTTTTATTGTTGTTGACACCAGCCGGATTGAATGGTACTGGTACTGCCCAGGTGTCGAAAACTTAATGATATCCGTGTGGCAGCTGATGACGGAGGTATGCTGGATTGTTGGTATGGCTGTGGAATAGTATTATAACACATTCTTTTGATGTACATGCATGTACGTATATATACATATACTCACGTATTATTTGTATTATATATATATATATATATATATATATATA
>NC_068987.1:14471068-14472819 GCF_001194135.2 Octopus bimaculoides | reverse complement strand
GGACAAAATCCACCCCGGACAAAATCCACCCCGGACAAAATCCACCCCGGACAAAATCCCCGCCTCGCAGCAGTTAATATCCCCGAGATATTGTCTTTTCTTTCAATAAAAATATTTTAGAAAAAGTGAAATCTTATCAAAAATTTGAAATATTTATTAGTTGATATTTTTGTCTCACACATATCAGTTTCCGTCGGGTCGGCCCGAGGCTATAGTAGAAGACGCTTACCCAAGGTGGCACGCAGTGGGAATAAACCCGGGACGATGTGGTTGGGAATCCAGTTTATGTAGATGGGGACGATATTCGGTTTAGGAAAATGTTACTATTGGATCTCATAGTTAAATAGAGTTCATTTTAGTTTGGATAAGTAAAGGCCGCTTCAGGCAACGAGCAGATAGGATCGTTAGAGCGCCAGAATAAATACCTTGCGGTATTTCTACTGCCTGCTAACGCTCTGAGTTCAATTCGCACCTGTGGTCAGATTTGCCTTTTCATTTTTTCGGGTTCGATGGAACAAAGTACCGATCAAGTAACAGGGTCGATTGTATCGAAAAACATCCCTCACCTCAAAAAATTGCCCGCCTTGTGCCTGCATCAGAAATTATTAACATCGTACATCCACTGAGACTCGATGTGGACCAAGCAGGTGAATTATCAGAAGAAAATGATCAATGCGCTTATTTTCTTAAACTCATATCAACGCATACATCTAAGTGTATATGTGTGTGTGTGTATTGTGTGTGTGTGTGTGTGTGTTTGTGTGTGCGAGTGTACTTATATGTGTGTTCGTATATGTTGACATGTATCTAGGAATGTATATGTACAAATTGTTTTTCTTGTATGACACTTGTTTGGATTAATTCAACATAAGCTGACTTCACTATGAATGATAGTAGCCATCACTAATAAAATCCAGACAACAATGAATTCCATGTTACAAAGAAATTCAATAGGATTTGGGAACTTTAAGCTGGTAGAATCGTCAGCACGCCGGGTAAAAATGCATAACGACATTTCGTCCGTCTTTACGTTCTGAGTTCAAATTCCGCCAAGGTCGACTTTGCCTTTCATCCTTTTGCGGTCGATAAAATAATTACCAGTCGAGAACTTGGGTCGATATAATCGACTTAACCTGAACTTGATAGCCTTGTGCCAAAATGGGAAACCAATATTAGGGAACCCTTCATTTTGCTTAATATGTGCAATCTGGCACACCCAGCCAAAGTTTCTTCCCATACCATTTGATTTATTATTTTCACTAGCACAAACATAGATGCAGGCATGCCTGTGTGGTTAAAAAGCTCGTATTGCAACCATGTGGTTTCGGTTTCAGTCCCACTACGCGACACTTTGCGTAAGTGTTTTCTATTATAACCCCTGACCGATCAATGCATTGTGACTGAAACTGACAGACGGAAACTGTGCAGAAGTCCGTCGCATATAAATATGTGCTTTTGTCTGTGTTTGTCCATACACGCGCGCGCGCACACACACACATACACACATATGCGTGCACAAACCAGTAAGTAATGGTGTCGATTCGTTCGGCTAAAATTTATCAAGATGGTGCCCCAACATATGGAAACACATAAACGCTAAAAAAAAAAGACAAAGTAGGTAGGAAGTCGTTAACTGACAGAATCTGTTGTTGATGTTGAAATTCCAACGAAAGAGCCTTGGATCTAGGTTAGAAACCGGCTCTTTCTCTATTGGCAAGAAATCTTGAAATAAACTGAATAATGACATACAA
>NC_068987.1:14467544-14471058 GCF_001194135.2 Octopus bimaculoides | reverse complement strand
AACGAAAGAGCCTTGGATCTAGGTTAGAAACCGGCTCTTTCTCTATTGGCAAGAAATCTTGAAATAAACTGAATAATGACATACAAAGATACATACATACATACATACATATATACATACATACATACATACATACAAAAATAAATACATACATACATGCATTCATACATATATACATGCATGTATACATACATACATACATACATGCATACATACGTACGTGGGTATTTATCGTTACAAAAGTAAATTTAGAAAATGTGTATATGAGTACGCGTCTGTTTGCATGTGTGCGATTGCGTGTATGTTTATGTGTGTACGTGTGTTTGTATGCTTGTGGTGTGTGTGTGTGTGTGCGTGCGTGTGTGTGTTGTGGCAATTACATCTATCTTTCGAGAATACATTTCGTGTCACATGATACTTGCTATACATTTTCCATAGTCAAATCGTTTAACCCCTCTACACTGTGTCAATCTTGCTAAAATGAAATTAACTGCTCAAACAGCAATTAGCTTCGTAGTTATAACAATATCGTCATACGAAACCAAAACAGGAAGAGGCTATATGTGGTCATTTGATACGCAAGAAATAATAGCAAAATTTCTTCAAGCCATCATCTTAAATAAAGGATAGACTAAGTAAGCAATGTAGTTTCTGATTTTAAAAAAATAACAAGATAATAAGAAAAACGAAATGTTTATAGCTACTACTACTACTGCTGCTGCTACTTCTACTACTACCACTACAAAATACGGCCATACTGGGGTACCGTGTTGAAGGGCTTATTCGATCTAATCGATCCCCAATACTATTTTCTGTAAGTCTGTTACTTATTCTATCAGTAACTTTTGACGAACCGCCAGATTACTGGGTTGTAAACAAATCAGTTGTCAAGCGTAGAGAACAAATACAAAGATACGCCCATACGTACATACATACATACATACATACATACATACATACATACATACATACATACATACATGCCTGCATTCTACACCACAAATGTATTCTACTCTTTTTGTATATGTCTATGTCCCTTGTCTGCTGAAGATAGCTTAGAACAACTGTTGTGCTGATGACGCCTATTCAGGCAGAAACACGTATCCACGACTGTCCTCTTATCTCCAGACAATAAGCCTCCTTTTCTTTAACAGTGTGTCAACTTCCGAGAAGCTTTGATCATTGAGATTATCTCCCCTTTCCATATAGAGCAGTTTTCAATTGCCATTTAGTAATATATAGTGACACATACTCTAGAGGCAGAAATGGTTTTAATATAGTAGAAGACACTTGATGAAGGTAACTTGCTGTGGGACTGAACCCAAAACTGCGTGGTTACGAAGCGAAATTCTGAACTGTACAGCCGTCTATATCATATTTTTCTCATTCTTGTTCCTCTAAATGAGCAGCATATTTCTAGCATGGTCATTCCATCTATTTTCAGACATGATATCAGGGACTGGTAGGCCCGTTCTCTTATAAAGTTCGGTAAGCTATTATTGAGGGAGATTTTACTGCCGTTTCAAGCATGTTAAGCTATGAGCCTTCCCTCATTGTCTCAATATCCGTCTTTGGATGTTTGATATCAACTTACAAGAATTAGTTCGATGATATCATCTCTAGATTGCATCGTGTCCGTGTACGAGGATAACGATAGTCAAAAAGGTTCCTTTTTCTCTGGATATAACAAGGAAAAACATGTTTCCGTTTTGAGATAATTCTGTATTTAGATATAAATCATGTTGTAAACGAAAAACGAAGATGAAATTAAAAACCATTTATTTTTAGACATACACATTGTAAACTTTTTATATTCTTTGCTTTCTTTTTTTTTTTTTTTTTTTTCATTACAATTTATATTTCGACATTAACAGCGTTCTCAAAAATTAATCATAGCGGAATTATAACAACAGCATTACGAATACTTTCGGATAAAAGGGCGTTACCAGATTTATTGAAAATATATCGACACATTTGATTTTAGAGAATTGAAAATAAACGACACGCACACACACACGCGCGCGCAAATAGACACACAAAAACACACACATATATACATGTATACTTGTGTGTGCATGTTTGTATAATGATGTTGTGTGTGTGTGTGTGTGTGTGTGTGTGTGTGTGTGTGTGTGTGTGTGTGTGTGTGAGACTGTGTGTTTATGCATGAATGTATGTATGTATCTATCTATCTATATAAAAATGTATGTGAATGTGTATGGCTTTGTGGGTTCGTGTTGTATTCTTGAGCAGAACACTTCATTTCACATTTCTCTGCGATCATTTCGTCATCTGACTTGTAGCATGTCGCGCACCTGTACAGGTAATGTTGATTTGATGGGAGGAGTGAGCTTATGTAAACACAAATATTTGATCACTATGAAGAAATCCTCTGTGTGGTTCAGTAAGAAATTGCAGAACCCTCATACTTCGTCTAACGGTGGGTGAGTCAAGATACATTAATCCGTCGACTATCGCGGGTGTTACGTTCCAAAACACCCCGCGATAGGTGATAATCCGCGAAGTAGAAACAGTACTATACTGTATATTCTTTTTTTATTTTTATAATTTGTATATATATTTATTTTATTATAAATGCAAAGCAACACCACGGAGAAATCGACGTAAGCTTAAATAATAAACCGCGATAGGTAAACCGCGATAGGTAAACCGCGATACGGTGAGGGATTACTGTGTATGTATATAGGGTACGTAAGATATCTGAGGATATCTGTGTGTGTGTGTGTGTGTGTGTGTGCGTGTGTATCTGTGTTTTCCCCCACACCATCGCTTTACAACCGATGCTGGTGTGTTTGCATCCCTGTAACTTAGCTGTTCAGCATAAGAGACCGATAGAATAAGTACTAGGCTCACAAGTAATAAGTCCTAGGGTCAATTTGCTCGACTAAAGGCAGTGCTCCAGCATGGCCGCGGTCAAATGACTGAAACAAGTAAAAGAATAAACGAATATATTTATATATTACGTGCTTCTTTCAATTTCCATCTTCTAAATTTACACGCAAGGCTTTGGTTGTCCTGGTGCTATTGTGAAAGATACTTACCTAAGGTGCTGGGACTGAACTCAAGAGCACTTGATTGGGAAGCAAGCTTCTCAACCACACAACTAGGTCTGTGCCTTTTCATTTTTACAAACATCCATTGCCTTGCGTGCTTGAAAATCTTACCAATGCGAAACCTATTCTGTGTTGACTTTCATGTTACATAGAAGTCAATGAATAGGAAATTCGACGGGAGATATGTTTCGTACTAAGAAATTCCATGTTATGGCAATCTTTTGGGGAACACAAAGACCGATTCATTCAATTCATGCTTCTAATAACGATGTGGGGGAACATGAACAGCACCTATACTCATACACCTTCATTAGATATTTATCACATTTAGCAGAAGTCAGAAATCCAAGCAATATATACATATATACATACATACATACATACATACATACATACATACATACATACATACATATATATATAAAAGAGAAGATCGGAAG
>NC_068987.1:14466355-14467401 GCF_001194135.2 Octopus bimaculoides | reverse complement strand
TGGAAGGTGTTTATAAGCCATTTAAAAACTCACGAAAACCGTTAGATTCACTTCAACATTTGAATTTAATTTGTGAAAATATTTTCGTCGCTTTGAGACCGCAACCTGTTCACCGACAAAATTCCATGCAGCACGGAATTTTGTCAGTGAACAGGTTGCGGTCTCAAAGCGACGAAAATATTTTCACAAATTAAATTAATGCGGCTCGCATTACTAAAAAAACAGATTCAAGGTAATCTTTTCGTTTAGCGTACCATTCAGAAAGTCCACGACTGGTCTAGACTTTGACAAACCTCTCTATCACCTGGTCGCATCCTCATCCTTTATAATTTATTTTATTTTTAATATTGCCTAAGCATGAATTACACTTTTATTACCGCACCCCAGCCCTTCTATCTTTTTCTCTGTTTCTTTCCTTTACCCCTGCTCTGCCCTCTCACCACGCTTCCCATAGAACATATGTATGTGTGTGTGTGTGTGTGTGTGTGTGTGTGTGTGTGTGTGTGTGTGTGTGTGTGTGTGTGTGTGTGTGTGTAAGAGAGTGAATGTGTGTGAGAGAGAGATAGCCTGTGTGCGTGTAAACATCGCTAAGCATTATACGCATTTAGCCAGAATCTTCAAATGATGGTAATATGATTTCTCCTCACAAATCAATATAAATTTGTGTTCTTCCATACACCTACGACATTAGAAATTTTTATTACATAATAGACATGGTTATGGCATAAGTCATTCTTTATCCGAAACAGCTGTCAAGATAAGACATTCTTCTTGTTTATCTGTATTCCATATAAATATATCCATTAAGCCTACTTGTGCTTTATCTGCTTTTTACTTTGATATAAATATGTTATTGCATTATTAAGTTATATATTATATTATATTACATTATATGTGTGTGTGTGAGTGCACGTATATATGCATAAATTTATATATATATGCATATATGTATGTATGTGTGTGTAATTCTTATGTGCACACCTATATGCACATATACACATACATATGTATATATGTGTGTGTGTGTGTGTGTGTGTGTGTGTATA
>NC_068987.1:14464228-14466345 GCF_001194135.2 Octopus bimaculoides | reverse complement strand
TATATATATATATATATATATATATATATATATATATACGGTGGTGCTTGTTGGTTTATAGTTTATAGGGTTGCTGACCTACTGTTTAGTTCATATTTCCGTATATGTAAGTGAAAGAGTAGTTAATGATTAACAGGCTCAAAGGCTATAATATATTTAGATATGCAATAAAACTTTCAGCAAGATGAGTAAGCTAAGTCAACCTGTTAATCATCAATATATATACATGTATGTAAGGCGGCGAGCTGGCAGGAACGTTAGCACGCCAGGCGAAATGCTTAGCGGTATTTCGTCTACCATTACGTTTTTGAGTTCGAATTCCGCCGAGGTCGACTTTGCCTTTCATCCTTTCGGGGGGTCGATAAATTAAGTACCAGTTGCGTACTGGTCTTGATGTAATCGACTTCCCCCTCCCCCCCCAAAAAAAAATTTCGAGTCTTGGGTAGAAAAGATCGTTTTTATATATTTAAGCTTTTATAAACTCTTCCTTCACTCTTAGGAGTACCCGTGCCTTCTCTTTTCTTGCGGGTGCGGGACATAGTGATGGGCAGCTGCTGGCAATCTTATAGCTCAATCTTATAGCGCAAACGGTTGCATTCCACTCTGATTGCACCCGCAGCTTCATGCTCACCATGACACCCACCTACTCTTCTTGTCGTCAGAAAGTCGCCTTGCTGGCGATCACACAACCTAAAATTTTAGGTCCACCTCACAGTCACCACCCCCACCCCCCATTGACGTGATCCAGAGACAAATCGGGGCAAGATAACCAGTGTCAATATGGGTTGCAGTCTCAGGAATGTAGGACATCATGATCTCAAGCGCAAGCAAAAGGTCTCATTCCCTGCACATCCGATTTTGTATCAGAGTGACCTTCTTCTGGAGACATGCTTTCTCCCAGTGGTCTTCCAACATGTCAGGCACCAACCCGTAATTTCTGAGTGTTTGTGCTATTACTTGTTGTTGGCACTCCGTCGCTTACGACGTCGAGGGTTCCAGTTGATCCGATCAACGGAACAGCCTGCTCGTGAAATTAACGTGCAAGTGGCTGAGCACTCCACAGACACGTGTACCCTTAACGTAGTTCTCGGGGATATTCAGCGTGACACAATGTGACATGGCTGACCCTTTGAATTACAGGCACAACAGAAACAGGAAGAAAGAGTGAGAGAAAGTTGTGGTGAAAGAGTACAGCACGGTTCGCCACCATCCCCTGCCGGAGCCTCGTGGAGCTTTAGGTGTTTTCGCTCAATAAACACTCACAACGCCCGAATCGATACCGCGATCCTCTGACTGCGAGTCCGCTGCCCTAACCACTGGGCCATTGCGCCTCCACACATACATACATACATACATACATACATACATACATATATATTTATGGATAAAAATAGCCCGGTGGAACAGAACAAAATTTTGTATACACAAAACGTACTGTAAGTAAAAATAATTTTATTCTTGTTACCTTATATGATGTATACAAGTGTAATATAATTGTATTATAATTGTAATATATACTGAAGTCTTGTGATTTATCGCCTACTAAGGAAATTTGATTAATGGCATATTTCGGAATATGAATTTCAGTTACTGAGGATATGTAATTAAGCGAAATCTCTGTTTCGAACATAAATAATTAATTGGATAAATTGTTAGCATAGCGGTATTTATGCAAATCGGATGTACAGGCTTCGTATTAGGTATAGTGATATGTATAGCTTTGAGCTTTACAACTATCCGTAGGCAGTGAAATCATGGTTAAGTGGTTTCTGAAAAAGGTCTCAACGAGGACTCCAACCATGTCAAATCAATCCCACTTTTTTTTTTTTTGTTCGTTAAAAGATTAATAAACAAATACTTGTTAGTATTCGTCGTAGTGTGTTCGGTACATACAAAACAAAAATTACACTGGTGACTATAAAACAAGACATGCCTTGTGATGATATTTCATGTTATACAATAATCCCAATACGTTGTTTAGTCTATTGATAAACTATTAATACACGCATGTGCGAATGTACACACACACACACACACACACACACATACACACACATATATATATTTATTTATATATATATATATATATATATATATATATATATATATATATATAT
>NC_068987.1:14463331-14463661 GCF_001194135.2 Octopus bimaculoides | reverse complement strand
TATATATATATATATATATATATATATATATATATATATATATATGCCACAGATATTTTTCTCTGACCAGCAAACGATTCTACAAGCTCACCTGACATATATACATGCATGCATGCATGCAGCATGTGTTTGTGTGTGCGTGTATGTGTGTGTGTACGCGTATATACATATGTGCACATATATACATATAAATATATGTATACATGTATGCATATATATGTACATGTTCATACATGCATATATATATGTAGATATACATATATGCATACATGCCTGCATGCATACATACATACATACATACATATAAGGCACTAAAAGAAAATAACTCTC
>NC_068987.1:14462507-14463321 GCF_001194135.2 Octopus bimaculoides | reverse complement strand
CAGTGGGGGGGGGGGCGTCATTTGATGGCTAAAACAATGCTAAGCGCATTGTGACCAGCGCTATGCAACCGCATCTGATAGTCTGGTCAGTCATATATATTTATTTATTTATTTATACATACATACATACATCAAACGGTGGCAGAATCGATGTAACAAATAAAGAATACATTGTATTTTGTTCTCTGCGTGTTACATCAAAACTCCCGCTCTGGCGTCTTGAATAAGGACACTTTAGAGAAATATAGTCCTACATGGCCTTTAAACAAGAACAAGATGGTCGTGAGTGACTAGAATATATAACACAAGAGGATCTGCGTCTGCAAAGGAATTAACCTCTTTGATTTACTGCCAAATCCATCATTCACTCATTCTTCTCGTTCTCTCCCTCTATCTATCTATCTATCTATCTATCTTTCTATCTCCCTCTCGCCACATCAAAACCAGAATAACTCACAGACGTCCATTTAAATGTGTACTTATTCTCAACTCTGGGTAATAGCCAATTACCTCTTTTCAAACATTCCCCGATAATTTCAATTTTATAACGTGTTAAATCCATTATCATCTAAATTTATACTCTTTGCAAACAGATTTCGCATTTTTATATCTTGACCTTATTTATTTTCTATTTTTCTTTTTTAGACAAACAATATTGAATTCGGGAAAGGGGAAAAAAGCAGATTTTTATCTCTCCGACGGGCAAACAACGTACACCAGATTGTTATGAATAAATACCAAAAAAAATGTGAACTTAAAAAACAAGATTTTTTATTTCTAAATATATATATATGTATTAAAAAGTAAAAGAACT
>NC_068987.1:14449345-14459784 GCF_001194135.2 Octopus bimaculoides | reverse complement strand
TCGCACACATAATTCCGTCTACAAAATTCTCACACAAGCAGAAGATACTTGCCCAAGGTGCCATACAGTGACACCTCGTCCTGTGGCTACAGCAGAAGATACTTGCCCAAGGTGCCACACAGTGGGACTGAACTGTGTGGCCCAAGGTGCCACACAGTGGGACTGAACTGTGTGGCCCAAGGTGCCACACAGTGGGACTGAACTTTGTGGCCCAAGGTGTCACACAGTGGGACTGAACGTGAAACCAACGTGGCTGCAAAGCGAGCTTCTTAACCATACAGCCAGCCATGCTTGTCTGCACCTATTAATAAAGTAATTGGAAGTATCGAAATTATAATACCTGAGGGTTTGGTGTAATTGATATTAAACCTTATTAGAATAATCTTTCTGGCAAAATGTCCGCGTCATGGGGGGGAAAAAAGCTACAACAAAAACAACAACAGTACCAGATCATCTGTAGCTGAGGTCTGGGGAGTGAGGAACCGAGGGCGGCGTGGGGAGAATTGAAGACAAGTGTCTTTAAATGGTGACAGAAGTCAATACAAATAATGCCAATTACTTTTGTAGTAAATGATTTCATCAATTTTCTTCATGTGTTTCTTGATAGGAAAGAATAATACACAAACATAGAGTAGATGAGAAAGTCACGAGAAAGGCATCATTTTACTTGATTGGAATGTTCTTAAGATTTTAAACACTACACGTTTATTTCCGTTTCTCCTCCTCCATTTATCTATCTATCTATCTATCTATCTATTTATCTATCTATCTCTATCTGTCTGTCTCTGTATCTCTCTCCCTCTCATAGAACTACTATACCGAAAGTGTTCTGTTTGTATGGGTTGGTGGCTTTATATCGATAATAACTCCCAGAAGTCTAAGATTGTATTGTCTGATACAGTAAGCGACGTGAGTGAGCGACAGAGTGTGTTTGTTGTGTCTTTATTTTCATTCCTAAATTGAAGTGGTTGGCTTATCTTGGTTCTCAAAAGAACGCCTGCAGGGAATTACGCAGAGATGCCATCTGCACGGAAAACATATAGTCATGTTAGGGGGAAACTAATATACTTAATCTAGTGATCCAAATAGATTTCTAATTAAGTAAAATTACACCTGTCGTGAAGAAAAAATATATTATTAGCCACTTCGCAATGAGAAGTCACAGCTCCTATACTACGGACATGAGTCTAGAATGTCCCAGGAAAGGATCGCAAGATAGATTCTTGAAGCTGAACCAACCGGCAGGAGGTGCAGTAAACCAAAAGCAGGATGGTCGGATGATATCCATAATCACAGCAGGTTACGCTTGAGAATCCAGCACGAAAGTTTAATAAAAGTTGTTTTTATAGGGCTCCTTGGGGAGATAACTGAGAGCTCTACTCTCACGATCCTTCCATGAATAGTGGGCATCAAAAATCGATGGATGGAATTATTAATTCTGGTCTAAAAAGACAAGGAAGACAACTCTGAAACTGAGATAAATCAAAAGTTCAATGATTATCGTGGTACAGCGAGGTTAATTAGACTTTTGGTAAGCACGGAAACAATTTTGAACATGTTTCGGTGTTATTAGACCTCCTAAGCGAAAATTAGCTTTATCAGTACTTACCACATTCTAGGTAAATGAGATACATAAATATTTTGAAGAAACAATTATTGACGAGCCCCTCACCTTCCAATATGTCACCCAAATTCTCTTGCACATTATCTGACAACGCAGTCTTCCCATCCAGTTAGATCCAAACTACTAGACCCTTGTCACCCATTGTTTTTTCATTCTTTCCGCATCCAACCTGCATCCGAAGCTTGTTCTCGTTCCTACGGCAGCATACGTTCCTTCGTCCTGAATATCACCACTCTATACGCGGCCAGAATCATCTTTCCATGTCACGGGCTGCAACATCTGTGCTCCAAATAATGTTATCGACTGCCTTAAACGTCAACCTTGTGATTTACTGTATATGGGAAAAAAAAACTGGTCGGAAAGAAGAGACTGATCGTTTTAGTGAGCTTTTACTGTACGTAACAACACTAGGTCCACAATATTGTATCTCTCAGGCTTGTGACTAACCACTTCAATAATCCTGGTCACTCCCAGGATTACCCCCAGTAGTATCAACAACTGATATCAAGTGGTATCAACAACTGATATCAAGTGGTATCAACAACTGATATCAAGTGGTATCAATAACCATCCACAGACATGCTGGCACGCGCGCGCACACACACTCACATACACACACACTATAAGATCTTGCTAATGTCACCCATGTAATACACCGCACGTTTAATATTCGCTCCGGTATACACGCACCCATATAACAACACGCCTTTCACGACCGCACATTTATTTCCCATCGCACGAACTTGCGCCCAAACAATATATTCCACACCATCCACCTTCTCTACCCACACGTTCTTAGCTACTACACAACCATACATCGCCACCCACAGCCTACGACACCTTGCCCACACCACTCATCACACATTCAACCGCACTATTCCACACGCAAAGCACACTATCTTGCCGATACGTTTGACTTCCTATTCATTGAAACACACATGCATGCGTTTTTTAAAATCCTTTTGCCAAAAGAAAAGGTAGCGTCAACTGTTGGCTACCTTCTCCATCTGTATTGACGAATGACAACTGTTCGAAACGTCGAGTTCTGTTACTTTCCTTTTCTCCACAAGCTCATTACATTCATTGATTTTATTCTCTTGTTCAGTGGTTCTGTTTTCTTTTGTTATTTTCGTTTTTGTGCACTGTTTTTACACGTGTCTTAACAGATATTAATTACTGCGTCAGTGCAGACTTAACTCAGATAACCGCAAGATTTATCATTTTGTAATATACTGCAGTCGATTCAATTGATTATAAGTCATCTCGTGCAAATATATGACCTTCTTCCCATGTAACAATGCCTGTATTAGCAGTGTAAACTGTTGCTACTGCTGCTACCTCTTAGGCTGCATTTGTTGTTGTCTCTGCTGCTGTCTTGTTGTTTTTGTTTAGTATCAAATCAACCTTAATTTAGCATACCTATACAGAGACACCCCATCCCGTCCTTTTAAGATATTTTTTCCAGGGCAACATTATCCTGAATACACATGTCTAATATCATCTCTATACAGCAGATGAGGCATGGCTGAGTGGTTAAGATGTTGCAACCATGGGGTCCCAAATTCAATCCCATTCTGTGGCAGTTTAGCCAAATGTTTCCCTTAGCTTCGAATCGACCTGAACATTGTAAGTGGAAATGGGTAGATGGAAATTGAATTAAAACCCGTCCGTAGAATTGTATCAAAATTCTAAGACTGTAAGTATGATTTATGAGGAGGTTCTGTTATTTCTAGCATGTCAAACAAACACTTTGAGGAATTTTATCATTGGTTTAAGTCAGGACAGTGAATTTAAGGTAAGTTCTCGACGAAGTGAGAAAACAATTCGGCATTGGTTCCTGTTTGAATGCTATTTCACTCTGTATTTCACTCTGCGATAACATCCCATCGAGAATCCAGGAATCAAAGGTGCTATTCGCATTAAACAGTTAAAACGTACTCTAAACAACATGATTAATTCACTATCAATCTACGCATGAATCAATACTTCCTACAATCCTATTTACCTACGCATGTCTGAACAATGTTCTACTCTCTACTCACCGCTCTTTATTCTCCTCCATTCATGATTAGTTTCTTGAAGGCCGAAATATTGAAATAAATAACAGAATAGTGCAAATGTTTATTTCATTTTGTTTATTGTTTTTTTTTTTCCTTTCAATTCTTAATTCTTCACGCACATCGTAGCCACTTTCTCAATAACTTTTAACTATCTATATATTATAAAAATTTTTAACATGTGTGTGAACGTATTTGCGTGATATATTGTAAGTTTCGTGTGTGTATACGTACGATCGCATGTATAGGTGAAGGCGTGAGCAAGCAGGCGAACGAACGAGCCAGCAGGCGAGCGGGCAGAGACATACAAATGTCAGAACAATCAATATGTAAAATTTCTCAGGCTACATATTGTGACGAAGACAAAACTACTTAACTAGTCTTCTCTGCTGTCTGTCAAAGAACCAGACTAAGCCGTTAATGGTCTTTAGATTCTTTATCTTTATTCTTTCCAGCCATTCTGCTAATCACTTATTCTTTCTCAAACACTATTTTTTAATATATTTGTTACATTCATTCATTTATTTTTATATTTCTTGTTATTCTTGTGTGTGCTATAGGTATATTTTGTTTTATTTCATGTTTTGTTTGTCTCTATTTTTTGTTTGTTTTTTTGTTTCATCTTTTCGCTTCTTTTATTTTACTGTTGTTTAATCTGACAACATTCTCCATGCTCCACTTCACTTCACAACATATGCCTATACACTCACACACACACACGGGCGCATCCACACACACATACATACACGTAGTCTCATAGGATATATACTGATATGCACACACTCACACACGTACTTACATATACATATACATGCTCATACACATACATCCATTTACACACATACAGATGCATGTATATATGCACACACACTTGTGTTCACACACACACACACAGACAAGCATGCATTCTCACACTCATACACATAACATTCAGATATGCAAACACTTCACACACGCACACACACACACACGCACGCACGCACACGGGTACATAAACATACACATACATGCTCACACACATAGACATACTTATAAACAGACTCACAGATATGTGTATGTGTACACACTTGCGTACACACACAAACACACATTCACACAGTATATATACAAATATGCTCACACTCACACACATACACACATGTCCTCTCGCATACACATACACACATACACACACACACACACAATATGTATACTGATATGCACACATACACATACATCTTCACAGATGCAAATATATGTAAAACATTTGCTTACGCATACACGCACACACTTGCGCACGCGCTCACACACACACACACATACACACAAACACAAACAAACTCAGAAACACGCATACATAGAAACAAACGTGTACTTTCACATATGCTGGTCTACAAATGCTTGCGTATCAATACAAACATTAACGAACACATTGTTACATACAGACGCTTAAACACACACACGCGCTCAACACACACACACACTCAATCGCACACACAAACACACACACACTCACATAAACACACACATTCACATATACTATAACACAAAAACACACAGATGCGCGAACACATACACACACACTCACACACAGAAACACACACACATACCCACATGAAAACACACACACACACACTCAGATATACACATACACACACCTACATACTCATATGCAACCGAAAGAAATACACATACACCCGTACATATGTATGGAAATATAAACACAGACTCACACACACATACACACATACACACGTACAGACACACATACATATTCATATGCAACTACAGAGATACACATACACTCTTACATAAGAGTGAATACATAAACAGACACTTTTTCTCACAACGTACCTACCTACATACATACATACATACATACATACATACATACAAACATGCATACAAACATGCATACATACATACATACATACATATTATTCAGACACCAAATAGACGGACATACGCAAACACAGGCACACAGATACACTAATACACAAATACAAGAATACACAAATGTTATGTACAATATGCAAATATATACATAGAAATAGCAGGTTGGGTAAGCAACGTTTTGAACAATGAAGAATTTGCACCGGATTTTTGCAGTTTTTTAATTTTTTAGACATTTTTTTGCACTTGTCTGATAATACAGACATAGATAATACAGATAATACAGATAATACAGATAATATAGATAATACAGATAATACAGACAAAGACTTGCCAAATGCATCAATAAATTAACATCGATATTTTTTCATCGTTGTTACAATCATCTGAAATGGATCTGTCAAAGCGCGATATTCGAGCAATTTTGCTATTCAACTTCAAAAAAGGACGTAAAGCAGCTGAAACTGCTCAAGATTTCAACGAAACATTTTGTGAGGAAATGACCAGTGAGTGGTCAGCTCAAAAAGGGTTTTAATGATTTCGAAGTGGAGACCTGAGTCTTGAAAATCAGGAGCGTATTGGACGCCCATCTGTCATTGACGACGGTCAACTAAAGACCGACATTCAGAAAGGTCCATGTAAAACCACTCGAGAGCTGGCAAAAGAACTTCAAGTTAGCCTGAAAACTGCCTGCAACCATTTGCATGCGATCGGAAAATCAAAAGCGTTCGACAAATGAGTACCACATGATTTGAATGAAAATCAGAAAATGCGCAGGTATGAAATTTGCTCGTCGCCTCTTCTCCGTAACCAGACCGATCCATTTCTCGACCGTATTGTAACTTGCGATGAAAAGTGGATTCTGTACAATAATAATAAACGTTCTTCGTGGTAGTTGGACCAAAATGAAGCACCAAAAACCTTCCCTAAACCCGAACTCTTCAAAAAGAAGGTTATGGTGACTGTTATGTGATGTACTGCTGAACTCATCCACGATGACTTCTTAAAAGCCGGAAAAACCATGACTGCAGAAACATACTGCCATGAAATTGCCAAAATAAACGAAAAACTGCTACTCCTCCGTCCCAGATTGGTCAATAGAAGACTAATGACGCTCCAGAAGTTGATGGGACTTGGCTACGAAGTTCTTCCTCAGTCAGCTTATTCCCCAGACCTTTCTCCTACCGACTACCACTTTTTCAAGCTAATTTGCAGACTACAGATCCAGTCCATAACTGGAACAGTAAGACTTTCTGTAAAACTTTCTCGAAGCTTATCATTTAAATATATATGAGCATGTATAGATATGCACCTATATGCATGAGAAAACATACATAAAACAAAACATACAAATCTACATGTATATATACATACATACAAAAATACCCTGTTGCTGATGTTGAAATTCCAATGAAGGAACCTTGGATCTAGGTTAGAAGCCAGCTCTTTCTCTACTAGCCAGAAATCTTGAAATAAAACTGAACAATGACATACATACATACATACATACATACATACATACATACATACATACATACATACATGCATACATACATGTAAACTACATCGGTTACACGCAACTGAGGATGCCTTTTTGTATCTGGTATCCGTATGTACCATTATTTTCTGCACACTTTGAGGTGCCCTTCCAGTGCGAGCAGCCACAGACACCGTTTTCGATCTCCCATCGTTTGGAATCAGTGAAACAGCCGGGGTATGTGTTATGTCTCAAGCTACTGCTATCTAGCACCTTCGGATGATCTCTACTCAACCGCTACACAACTGCTACTCGACTGCTACTCAACACCTCTACCACGGCCAGACTACCTCTATTTATATGTCTTGGGAGATCCTACTTCTTCACCTGGGGGCGTCGACACAACAGTATGAAAGCTGGGAGAAGAGAAAACTACGCTAACATGGAGCTGGTACTTTTTCTCCACCGGTCCCGAAAGAATTAAAGACAAAGTTGGTCTCGGAGCGATTTTAACTCAGAACCCAGAGCTTCCGGAAGTATGTTGTAACAAATTCTTTCCGACACTCTGACGACAATACCAATCATGCACGCACACACTAACACGCACTAACACACACGCACATACACACACACACATGTACATGTGTACATTATATATGTGTATGTATATGTATGTGTGTGTATAGATAGATAGATAGATAGATAGATAGATAGATAGATAGATAGATAGATATAGATAGATAGATAGATAGATAGATAGATAGATAGATAGATAGATAGATATACATATGCGTATATATTGTATATATATTGTGTGCCTATGTATATATATTTACATATATGTAAATATATATACATATGCGCACAATATATATATATATATATATATATATATATATATATATATATATATATATATATATATATATATATATATATATATATATATATACAATACATAAACATATGTATATCTATCTAGTTATATAAGACTAATGTAAATTAAAGTAAGAAATCATATTTCTCTGCTGTCAAATCCTCATTTCAATGCTGACAGCGAAATACATTGTTTACTGAAAGATAATATCGGTTGTATGAAGAATCTATTACTTCAGATGATTCAGCTTCGTGACACACAATTTTATTATATTTATGGATACTCGTTACTGTACAGCCTGAACTCCGAGAAGCAACAGTGTGTTATAGACTGTATAGAAATATAATCCCCACATTGGTCGGATATTTGTCCTCATCTTGTTTGTTGTTACCACAACGTTTCAGCTGATTTACTCTCCAGCCTTCATGTATCCTGGTAGAATTTTGAACAAAACCCTGGATTCTCATTCCTGAGGTATTTTTTCTTTTTACTGATTTTGTAGATATCATTATTATTATTATTTATTCAAGGTACTGGGGTTAGTAACCCGCGCTCTAAACCATTACGCTCTATGCCCGTGGGCAATTATAGAGTGAAGTTAAATAATGAGGGTAGAAGTTAATGTTAATTAATTAATATCAATTTAAACCAGTGGCCTAGCATACTAAAAAAATCCGAGGATTAAGAAATTATATTACATATATATATATATAAGAGGAATAACCACCAAGGTGGATTCCTAATATGCTAGAAGATGCCAAATCATCTTACCACGAAGAATGTGTTCTCAAGAAATTTCAGCAAACGCCAGAATGTAAAACGAGCAAGACAAATGAAAAGATACAAAATTTGGCAATAAGCTCCATAGCTAGGTTTCGCTATTAACGTTCACAAATGTAAATGCTGAAATTTCTTTAGAACACATTCTTCGTGGTAAGACGATTTGGTGTCTGCTTCTAGCATATTAGGAATCCACCTTGGTGGTTATTCCTCGCAGTTAACACATGCGTTTTACTCCATTTACTAAATTTATATATACTCAAGTACCCAAAATAACAAGGAGTTTCTACCTCATAAACAGGAGTTACACTACAGTCATTTTGTGATCTTTGCTACCCTGGTATCTATTAACCAATTTATTTTGTCCGAGTTATTTATTAACTAGGAGAAAATAAATACATATAATAAAATATATATATATATATATATATATATATATATATATATACACACACATACATACACTAAATCATATATAACTTGTATATGTATCTATATATCTTTTATCTTTTACTTGTTTCAGTCATTAGACTGCGACCAAGCTGGGGCACCACCTTGAAGAATTTTTAGTTGAATGAATCGACCCCAGTACTTTTTTTTAACACTGGTACTTATTTGCTCTGCCTACTGTGCTGAACCGCTAACTTACAGGGACGTAAACACACCAACACTTGTTGTCAAGTGGTGGGTGACAAACACAAGGACAGAGACAAGGCCTGAAATTTTGGGGGAGGGGCGAGTCAATTATAGATAGATAGATAGACGTGATGAGCTTCCACCTAGTTTCCGTCAACCAAATTCACGCACAAGGCATTGGTCAACCAGGGGCTATAGAGAAGGCACTTGCTGAATGTGTCGCGTCGCACAGTGTGACAGAACCCGAAACCAAGCGGTTACAAAGCCGGGTTCTTTACCACACTACTACATCTTAGTGAAAATAAAATAATTTTAATAAACTTAAAGTTTGTATCAATAAGATTTTGGTTATATTAGTTTTACTGCAACGTTATTGTTTTTTTTGATGATAAATAATTAGTATATACTTGTAAAAAAAATTTTAAATAACAATTAAACTATCTTAGAAGCGAATTTGAGGCAAATTTTTCCATGTGTGTGTGTTTTATTTTTTTTTTAGAAAATTGAGGAAGAAAAAGTAAGTCGAAAAGTAAGTGTGTGTGTGTGTGTGTGTGAGAGAGAGAGAGAGAGAGGCAGACAGACAGACAGACAGACAGATGAATTTTTAAAATTAATAATCGACAGAAATTACAAGTGACTCAAGGACTGAGAAAATACAAACGCACGAAACTCTCAGCGCTTGAGACAACCTACAAATTCTACCGATTATTAATATATATATATTTATATATATATACATACACACGCGCGCACACACACACACACACACACAGTGTTTTGAGTTCTATTTTTCCTGTTTGCATCACCAAAGCGATACATATATATGTGTGTATATGTCTCTTCTATTTTTTAATTATTATAAATCTTCCACTGAGGAGGGAGCCAGTTTCCAACAAAGATACAGGGATCCATCTTTGGGAAGTAGTTAACACAGAAAATTCACATTTGGAACTTGAGAAAAGTCTTGTCTATTTTTGTGTGTATGTATATATATATATATATATAATATATATATATATAATATATATATAATATATATATAATATGGTATAATTATAAACAGGTCAAATTTAGCCATTTCTCCGCAGACTGAAAAAAAAATAGCCAAACTGTATA
>NC_068987.1:14446468-14449335 GCF_001194135.2 Octopus bimaculoides | reverse complement strand
TAATATGGTATAATTATAAACAGGTCAAATTTAGCCATTTCTCCGCAGACTGAAAAAAAAATAGCCAAACTGTATATATACTCAACAAATGCAGCAGTTATTCTATGAAGGAGTCCCTAATTTGCATACCGAGAGTGTTTAACACTCTATAAATACCAGCGGCCTACTCGTGTTTTGAATTCTATTTTTCCTGCTTTTATCACTAAACCTTGATAGATAGATAGATAGATAGATAGATAGATAGATAGATAGATAGATAGATAGATAGATAGATAGATGGATGGATAGATAGATAGATAGATAGATAGATAGATAGATAGATAGATAGATAGATAGATAGATAGATAGAATGACCATATTAAGAAATATGTAATGGCTATATACAGAAAAACTGAGATCTATCTTCTCATAAACATATAAGCTGAGACGAACGCATAAATTATACAATATGTATAACCATATCAAATATTTATTTTGCTGTTTGATTTGTCTTTGTTTTATTTTGTTTTTTATTCATCCACTCATATAGAAAGAGATCATATGATTAAATTCTTCCCAATTAGTGCTTATAGATTTAGGAATTATTCCATGCCGCTTTCAACTTACAAAATAGCAAATATTTGAATTATAATGTTGACTATATAAGCAGTAAATTGCATGTTTACATTATACTCTCAAACTAAATCTTAGATGTCTAATTTAACGTCCCTCTAGTATTTCTATACAAATTCTCCTAATTATTACCTATAATAATTATTTTTTACATCGTCCACGATACATTAATACCAACATAGATATAGTTACATTATCAAATATTAACCCTGTCACTTTATTTTAAATTACAATGTTTTTACAATAATCTATATTCCCATGTTACCGGGGTTTTTTTATAACAGTAAAATTATTTATCAAAATTATGCAAACAAACACGTGTATGTGCATGTGATTAGTAAATTTCGTATAGAGTGGGACTTTCAGTTTCGCCTAACGGCTTAATCAACCAGTCTCATTTTCAATATATTTAAATTGTAAACGGAGGTTTACAATGGTTTGGGGTTCAGTCCTACAGTGCGATACCGTGGGCAATTGTTTTCTACTATAATCCCAGGCCGACCAATGCCTTCTGAGTGAATTTGATTTTCGTTTACCAGCATCATCTTGATAAACACGAGCGGAATTTGAACTCAGAACATAAAACCAGACGAAATGTCACTAATAATTTTGTCCGGCATACTAACGAGTCGGCCAGCCTACAAGGGAAAATAATTCTTTCTACTTTAGGTATAATGCTTGAAACTTTAGGAGAGGGGCCAGTCAGTTACACCGACTCTGCGAAAGGGGAAAAGGCAAAGTTTACCTCAGCGGCATTTGAACTCAGAACATGAAAAAAAAAGATTAAATGTCTGCCAGCTCACTAAGCAACAATAATAAGATCAAAGGCAACAGTATCAGCAACAACCACATCAACAACAAATGCAACTCCATCAAGAGAGAATTCGTTGTGTGTTCAAATCCCCATTTGAATCAATCATTAAATATTCAATCCTATTGAACGTTGATTGGTTGAACGATTAGCGCATCAGACAAAAATTTATTCTGGTTCTTTATGTTCTGAGTTCAAATCTAGCAGCGGTTAATTTTACCTTTCATTTTCTCGGGGTCGATACAATAAAGTATCAATCAAATTCTGAGTCGATGATATCGTTTAAAACCTTCCCCCCAACTTCCAGGACTTATGCCGATACTTAAAAACAATTATCTATCCCCCGTGTCAGCGATGTTCAAGTATACTTATCATAAAAAGTGTTCCAGCCATGACCATCACATCTTTTTATGAGTATCAAGGGTTACATAACCAAATATGATTGTCCATTTTTTGTTTGTTTGTTTTGTTTTTTTAATGATAGGGTATCGTTTGAGGAGGATGTGGCTGCTATTTCTAGCAGTCCAGCTAACCACGTAGACGCAATCTTTTTTCTACATAGCTATGACAATAGGCTCGGGAGCCTCATATGAACCTCTTATGATACGCTTAATCCGTATCTTGCTGATCTCAAATAAGCAACATAATGCTTATGTTGAAAAACCTAATACGTAGATTTACAATGTATATTTATAGCATTCGATGGAATTTTTTAAAGGTATATTTTTCTTCAAATAATTTGAAACGGGGAATGTAAAGTAAGGTACAGCTATCGAGGATAGAAAATGAATGAAGAGGAGAGTAGGAAAGGAGATAAATTTGTAGAAGAAAAGAAATAGACGTAGACGAAGGCAATTTTTTTTTTTTTAATGTATACAAACAATGCAAAAATAGAATTAAAAGCAAACGTGAAGAAATACTAAAAGGTTTGAGTAGGGGTTAAAAAACACTAGATATATGACAACGAAAGCAGATCAAGAATTGATAAAAAGGGGATGGCGGATGGGAACAAAGAAAGACTTAAATTTAACAAAACAAGTGGGGGTGTATTGATTTGGAGTCAGGAAAAACGGAAAAGGAAAAGAAGTCACTGAGTATTTTAGGAAGTTTAAGATGGCTACAGAATGAAACAGAAAGTTTTATCGAATATTTGATAGGAGCTCAAGCAACGAAAATAATATTTTGTGGAAGGAAACTTAACTGAGCAAATGGGGGGTAGAGGAAAATTACTATGAAGCGTTAAGAAAGGAGGATTTGTTTACTGTGTGTATGTGTGTATCTCTGTATATATATATATATATATATATAGATCCGTGTACACTTTTATATATGTGTATAAACACGCACATATACATATAAAGCTAGAGAGAGAAAGAGATATGTATGCGTGTGTGTGTGTGTGTGTGTGTGTGTGTGTGTGTGTGTGTGTGTGTGTGTGTGTGTG
>NC_068987.1:14443044-14444069 GCF_001194135.2 Octopus bimaculoides | reverse complement strand
GAGAGAGAGAGAGAGAGAGATAGCAGGAGCGTATATTCTGGGTGTGCTAGATGCGCGCTGCACATCCATCGAAAATGGCAAATTCATTATAAATATCAACCTTGCTCATTAATTTAATCAAAAATCTTAATAGAAAACCTTTGTTATATCCCTGCTCGAAATTTGGTGGCATTGGGTGTGGCAACACACCCAATACAACAACCACCATATGCCACTGAGATAAACAGACACACATAATACGCGCGCCTTTTCTGTGCAAACGAATAAAAACAGCATTAAATGCATCGTGTATTTTGTTTATTAGGCATCAGTTGACAATTCAGTCCTCATTAACAGACCGCTAACACAACATACAGACACACACACACACACACACACACACACACACACACACACACACACACACAACACACACACATACAAACACAAACACACACATATGCATGCATACACACGCTTCATCCTTTTATATAGATCCTGTATGCACAGGATCACAGGCATGTCCGTAGAAACATCTAAGTACGTACTTTCATGTATTCATACATACATACATATATACATACAAACATACATACATACATACATACATACATACATACAATCATACATGCATACATATACACACTCGCATATATACATGCAAGATACACAAGACAGCTCATCTAGTGTCCAAATAAACAAATGTGCGCTGACTATTACTCTGTTTGAGCAACCTGTTGTAATATGAGTACATGCAAACACGGAACTCTTTTGTATGCACTAAGACACTGTTCTTTTATCGCTTTTTGTTTTTTACGTTGTATCAAGGTTTATCTGCTGTCGGCTGCCTAATTGGAAATAGTCCCATTGAGTGGTGTGAAGCGCCTATTTAAATGCACTTATTATACACACAGGTGCAACAAAAACAAATGACACACAACATAGATAGATAGATAGATAGATAGATAGATAGATAGATAGATAGATAGATAGATAGATAGATAGATAGATTCATATATATTTGTATATATAAAAATACTTCTACA
>NC_068987.1:14441458-14442814 GCF_001194135.2 Octopus bimaculoides | reverse complement strand
TTTTCTCTCCTATTTTTCTTGAACAAAAGGAAATATTGACAGTTCTGACGAGCTTTGTTTTACTACCAGTCTCAATAAAGTGGTTATCTATGCCCATTCGCTCACTTCTTTGTATGTATGTATGTATGTATGTATGTATAGGCATATATATATACGCATTATATATAATGTGTATACAATATATATATATGTATATATAAGTGTACATATATATATATAAGTGTATATATATAATGTGTGTATACAATATGTGTGTGTGTGTGTGTGTGTGTGTACAATACACACACACTCACGCATGTATACTCACTCTCTCTTTCTCTAACACGCACACACACACACACGCACGCACGCACACACACACACACACACACACACACACACAAACACACACACACACACACACACCTACACAGCCATATGGACACATCCACTTATAAAACAAAATCGAAAACATACAAACATCTTTTTATTGTTACTTCGTGATGGCGTATAGCCTAGTACTCAAAGGGTTACGCTCCCGGACGTAAGGTCGTAGTTTCAATTCCCAGACTGGCCAGTAATTACCTTGTGTTCACAAGCAAGACATTTCATTTCAGCCGTAAATGAGTGTTGGCAGAAGTTTAGAAGTTAATCCTGCGACGGACCTGTATAGAGCTGTAATCTCGGTCACACGTCGCGGAAACTCGGTTAATCCTCGCGCTTATAAGTTCCAAGGATCTTGTCAGACTTAAATCTGAGTCTTTACTTTTGCTGTTGTTTAACACCGAGTCTGCTCTAATCAGACAGCTTTATGATCTAAGGAAATTTATCCGTGAAGATTCCATCTTATTTTCTGAAAATATATTAAGGATTACTTTTGAGATGGCGTGGTGTGGTTTGAAGTGAATTAGGCTTCCGGCGGCCATTTAGCCGAGACGTTAGAGCGTGGGGTAAATCGTCCAGCTATATTCGTTTGGGGTCTCTACGCCCTGGGTTCAAATACCGCCGAAGCAAAGTTTCTGTTTCATCTCTTTGAGGTCTTAAAGTATCAGTCCTGTACTGGGTCGATTCTCCTCTTTTTCGCTCTCTCTCTCTCTCTCTCTCTCTCTCTCTCTCTCTCTCTCTCTCTCTCTCTCTATCTATCTATCTATTTATCTCTTTTTTCTCTTTCTTTCTTTTTCGCTCTCTCTCTCTCTCACTCTCTCACTCTTTCTCCCTCTCTCACTCTCACTATCTATCTATTTATCTCTCTTTCTCTCTCTCTCACTCTCACCATCTATCTATTTATCTCTCTTTCTCTCTCTCTCACTCTCTCTATCTATCTATTTATCTCTTTTTTCTCTTTCTTTCTCTTTCGCTCTCTCTCTCTCTTTCGCT
>NC_068987.1:14440334-14441421 GCF_001194135.2 Octopus bimaculoides | reverse complement strand
CTCTCTCTCTCTCTCTCTCTCTCTCTCTCTCTCTCACTCTCTCTCTCACTGCCATTCTCTCTTGTTGATTGTCCTCCGACGATCCTCATGCACAAACTGATGAATTTTCTCCACATTTCCGGTTGTGACATTCGTGGTAGATCTTCCAGATCGCTCATCGTCTTCCAGGGACGTTCATCCACTTTTGAAGTGCCAGTGTCACTCGAAACATACTGTACGACACATTGCCTCGTCGCCGTAAGCTTGCCGAAGCATGCACAATGTCCCTGTAGCAGTCTTCCCAAGTTTAACGCAAAATTTCACTTTCGCTCTTTGTTCCAACTTCCTGTCCATAACAAAATTGCAGCCTATAGCATATACGTGATCACGAAAACACAAATTTCACGACTTGCGAAATAAATACAGCGATATCACTCGACACACTGCTTCATAAAGGTCACTGCTAGCTCTCATTGTACATGCAGACGTGTGCTGCCATCTGTTGGCACGCAACAGAAGTAGTCTGGGAACTTTTTGATACCACTTCGTACATACAAGTAATTTCACAAATATTTCTTTTTTGTAAGATTCCTGAAATATTGTGTGTATGTGTGTCTGTTAGTGTTCCCGTGTGTGTTCCTCTGTGTGCTAGTGTTTATAAGCCCGCGAGTATGTATACGTGAGTTTATTTTATAAAACATAATTTACATGATGTAGAGTTGTCGAACGTGATATTGGTGACAAAGAGCAAGATAACTATTACTTGTGCAGTCAATATTTAGAAAGATTAGCGTCCTGATGGCTGAGGAAGGAGGATAAAATTGAGCAGGAGGAGGAAGAAGAAGAGGAGAAGGAGAGGAAAGTGAGACAGATTTGATGAATTTTGCTGACAAAGATAGATTTGAAAATAATGATACATTAACCAGATTTTTAATGAGAACCTGAAATGCGGGAAAGTAGCACGTCGTCCGATGTCAACACATACTTCTATGTGTGTGTATGTGCACACACATACACACACATGCACACACACTCGCACATACATACATACATACATACAAATATATATATATATATATATACATACAAATATATATATATATATATA
>NC_068987.1:14435551-14439554 GCF_001194135.2 Octopus bimaculoides | reverse complement strand
CATAGGGTTATGCTCAAGATGGCTCCGTCGTTCACACGTGCCATCCTTGCTACATTCACCCATCTTTTTTTGAAGCATTCACTAGACAAGACTTCCCTTTCTACTCTCAACTTCCTCTTCAGGTGATACTTGAAGAAGTTGATGAGAGATTGCCCAGAGAGGAAAGTCTTTGTCTCTAGACCTTTCAGACGCGTCCACCATACACATTCTTTCGCCATAGCCACAAGTACGATGAAAGATAGATAGATAGATAGATAGATAGATAGATAGATAGATAGATAGGAATTTAGAGAATGATGCGAGACCTGTGATATGTATTATATATGTTTGTGTATATATATATATATATACATATATGTATATGTATATGTATATATACATGTATGTATATATATACATACATACTTACATACATACATATATATATACACATACATATATACGTACACATATAAACACAGATGCACACATATAGACATACACATTCACAAATGTCTTTTTTTATCGAAATACAAGAAACCCAAACTAAAATAATGGGAAAAAATTTTATAAAAATGTTAAAACTAGATTACTGTGGTGTTTTTAGTATGTATGTATGTATACATGCGTGGGTGTATATATATATATACGTTATGAATATGTGTGTGTCTTGTCATTTGTATGTCTGTGTATACATGTGTGTGTGTTTGTGTATGTTAACGTTTCTGCCAGCTCGCCGCCTTACTAAATATATAATATTAATCTCCTTATTGTCCACAGGGGGCTAAACATAGAGGGGACAAAAAAGGAGAGACAAAGGGATTCAGTCGATTACTTCAACCCCAGTGCGTAACTGGTACTTAATTTATCGACCCCGAAAGGATAAAAGGCAAAGTCGACCTCGGTGGAATTTGAACTCAGAACGTAAAGACAGACGAAATACTGTTAAGCATTTCGCCCGGCCCGCTAACGTTTCTGCCAGCTCGCCGCCTTGCTAGGTTTATAATATTACTATATTATATATTATTATTATTATTATTATTATTATCTTCTTTTAATTCTGTTTCCATTTCTTGCCGAGTGTCTTCCTGGGACCTACGGCAGAGAAACTCACTGTATACATTGTTAGGTCATTAAAATAAACACACCAGATTGTTCATTTACAAAGTCATGTGATAGAGAAAAAAGGGAAAAGAGACAGAGAGAAAAAGGAAAAAGTAACAATGAAAAAATGTAAACAAAGAAAATAAAAGGAAAAAAATTAAAGAAAATTCAGTGACAATACTATTCTCAGTACGTGCGACGTACCAATTAAGATAATCTTTTGCATTTCTTGCGTGGATGGTAAGCCAGAGATCATTCTCAAATAATTTTAATTCCTTTTTTGTTCATTCTAAGTGCTCCTATAATCACTGGTACATCTGTTCGATTTCGATTAGCAAATCTTTATATTTTCTAAGCTTATCAAATTCTTTTGCTGAGACATTATGGGCATGTCAATCAATAAACAGACTTTATTGTTTTTGTCTTTCACAACAATATCTGGTTTATTAGCTTTAACGGTCTGGTCTGTACATACTGGAAAGTCCCAAGGAATCGTTACATTTTCTCCCTCAGTTACAGCCTCTAGGGTGGTGATTGTACCATTTGTCAGCAGTTTTGATCTTCTAATGCTGACATATTATCCAGTGTAGATATTAGCCAACTCTGTCATGTCTTGATTTATACTTTACAGGTACTAAAACCTTACACCCGGTGATTAGGTGGTCCACTATTTCTATCCCATCGTTGCATTATCGGTACTTTGGTGCTACTCCGTTTTTCATCATTGGTTCAATAAGTTCTGCAACACACCGTAAGTTTTATACCGTCTTTCATAAATGTCTTTGTTGAAATCATTGACATTCTCGAGAATGGGGAAAGGATTTAAAGTCTTTTAGAGTCTTCACTTAATTAGGTTAAGCAAAGTTATTTACCCAAATTGTGTGCATTGAGTGGACATTTTACGTAAAATGTAAATAACTTGGCTTTTGAAACGGAGGAGCAGTGGTAACAATAACACCAAAACTGTCGTCTGCCTTGAAAATTTTGCTTGTCAAAGTATTTTCGTTAGACGTCGCGGAGAAATATAAAAATAAATATACAGGTATTAACTCTAACAATACTACTGATGCCATGGCGCAATACAGATGAAGTAGAAAACGGCTTCGGTAAAAGCAACAACAACAAACAAACAAGATTCAAAGTAATGCAATATAAAGTGGAAAAGACGATAATATCGATAACCTGCAGGGAAAAAAATGGCTGAAGATGACGTCAATACGTCGAACGAATCAATCGACACCATAATCAAAAAGGAAGCAGAAAGCAATAGGGACAAAAACAATAATAGTGAAGAAGATATTACCAAGAGCACTACCATTTAAGGATTTTCTTTTTTTTTTTTTCTTTTTTTTTTCAGTAAATTTGGGAAAGATTTCATAATGTTAGACGGAACATTTAAGCTAGTTGATAGTCTGAAAATATTTATTTATTTTCTTGCTTCTGTATGTGCATAATTTTGATTCCATGTGTTATTTCATGCTCAAAGCCGCTCTTTTTTAATGCATCGTTATATTATTGCACATGCTGTACGGGTCAATGATTCTCCATCTACTGGAAGTAAAGATCTATTGGAAATAATTATTCTTTTATTCTTTTACTTGTTTCAGTCATCTGATTGCGGCCATGCTAGAGCACGCCTTTATTCGAAAGAATCGACGCCAGGACTTATTCTTTGTAAGCCTAGTACTTATTCTATCGGGCTCTTTCGCCGAACCGCTAAGATACGGGAACGTAAACACACCAACTTCGGTTGTCAAACGATGGTGGGGGTGACAAACACAGACACACAAACATATACATATATATATATATATATATATATATACGACGGGCTTCTTTCCGATTCCGTCTACCAAATTCACTCACAAGGCTTTGGTCGGTCCGAGGCTATAGTAGAAGATACTTGCTTAAAGTGCCACGCAGTGGGACTGAACCCGGAACTATGTGGCTGGAACGCGAGCTTCTTACCACAGAGCCACGCCTGCGCCTATATTCTACAAATTCTATTACTATTTTTTTAACTCGTTTCAGTCATTTGACTGTGGCTATGCTGGTTCACCGTCTTTAGTCGAAGAAATCGGCCCCAGGGCTTATTCTTTGTAAGCCTAGTATTTATTCTATCAGACACTTTTTGCCGAACCACTAAGTTCCGGGCACATAAATACACCAACTTCGGTTGTCAAGCGATGGTGGGGGGACAAACACAGACACACAAACATATGCATACATATATATGACGGGCTCCGTTCAGTTTCCGTCTATCAAATCCACTCACAAGGCTTTGGTCAGCCCGAGGCTATAGCAGAAGACACATGTCCAAGGTGCCACGCACTGGGACTGAACCCGGAAACATGTGTTTGGGAAGCAGGTTTCTTACCACACAGCCACGACCTAATTTTTTTTCATATATTAGGATTATTAGGATCACATTATTCTAAAGCTATTTAGTCGATAGCCCTTCATATACGGGATGATTTAAGTTTATTATATCTAAGCAAATCTAACAGTAGTAGATCATTTTTGCCGAAACATATATAATATGAAAGCATTTCTATTTTTACCCTTCTATCCATCCGTATAATATACATATTTATTTTTATACCACCTAATTTCTAGTGTTTAAACTACAAACGTTCCCGAATATTTTTCGTATATATTTTCAAATTCCCCATGCATCGATACATCTTCCAATTTGTATTTTGTATCTTATATTTTATTCCCCACATACAGTTGCAACAAAATACCAATCGTGTACTTTAAGTGGAAACCCCAAAAGAAAAATGAAGTAATAACGTGAAGAGGTTTTCAGCTTCTATTATTTAAAAAATACTTAAACTCCACTTAATGCATTATGCTTTCTCACTCGTCCGAAATACAAGTATACGTTTCTTTCTCTTTCTCTCTCTCTCTCTCTCTCTCT
>NC_068987.1:14432632-14435303 GCF_001194135.2 Octopus bimaculoides | reverse complement strand
ATATACATACATATATATATACATATACATATATATATATGTATATATTCCCATATATAATAGATACACATGTATATATAAATTATGTATATCTATATATATATGTATATCTATATATATACGTGCATTCAAACACACGCATACATGCATACATAAATGCATATAGGTGGTACCTATTGTATGTACGCACACACACACACACACACACATTTACTTATATTTATACTCACACACTCATATGCAAACAACATATATCTATATAAATATCTACATAACCATTGTGAGGGAATATTAAAAAATAAGTAATTTATCAAGATAACATTATTCATTATTGATTAATATCATCATCTTTCATCACTGCATATTTGTTTCTGGTTAGCATTTTAATGCTTCCCTCATTAAATATGTCGACACTAGATTAAATAATGTTCTTCACGTAGATCGCATCTATGAATAAAATATTCCGTAGCGATTCTATGTTCCTGCTGCATCTTATGTAGAATCTTGTACGTTTATTTTGTGATTATCCCATTACTACTTTAGAAAGTACGGTGAATTGAGTCCGATGTCATCATAATCCCGAAACATGCTCGAAGTTGTCTCCCATCCCTTACCGTTTTTTTAATCTTTTATTTCTTACTCGTCTCAGTTATTGGACTGCGGCCACGCTGAGGCACCGCTATGAATGGTTTTAATTGAACAAATCGGTGCCAGTACTAATTTTCCTAAGGCGGGTACTTATATTATCGGTAACTTTTGCTATACCGCTATTTTGCGAGATGTAAACAAAACATTACCGGTTGTCAAGCAGAGGTTATGGACAAACATAATTTTTATGCTTTTCCTCAACTTTCGCATACACACACACATATATAAAACGAGTTTCTTTTCTGTCTACCAATCCACTCACAAGGCTTTGGTCGGCTCGGGGCTATATTTAAAGACACTTGTTCAAGGTGGCACGCAGTGGGGCTGAACGCAGAGCCATGTGGCTGAGAAGCAAACTTCTTACTACACAGCCACGTCATTGACTAACTATTGGTAGACAGATAAGTAATTTCGTAGACAGACAGACAGACATACAGACAGACAGATAGATAGATAGATAGATAGATAGATAGATAGATAGATAGATAGATAGATAGATAGATAGATAGATAGATAGATAGCGATTTGAGGAGGTATTGATATGTATATATATATATATGTCTATGTGCTAAAAGATATTAGTTAATAAAGATTAGCCATTTTAAAGCTGTATTTTGATAATTGAAACAGCTGTAAGTTAATGAAGGTGATTACGCAACGTAATTTGTTATGTGCTAATTGTTTTGCTCAGTTTTCTCCTAACGCTTTACTATATATATATATATATATATATATATATTCTTATTCTTTTAGTTGTTTCAGTCATTTGACTGCGGCCATGCTAGAGCACCTCCTTTAGTCGAACAAATAGACCCCAGGACTTATTCTTTGTAAGTCTAGTACTTATTCTATTGGTCTATTTTGCCGAACCGTTAGTGTACGGGGACGCTATAGTAGAAGACACTTGCCCAAGGTACCACGCAGTAGGACTGAACCCGAAACCATGTGGTTGGGAAGCAAGCTTCTTACCACACAGCCAGTGCACATATATATATGGATATATGCATACACGCATAAATATAGGCGTTATATACTTATATTTATATATTTGATCCTTTATATTGAACACTCAATATTTCATCTACATTCAATACTTTATTTCATGGTGCCATCCATTTTTATTTTATTTTATTTTATTTTATATATTGTATATTATATTATATATTGTATATTATATTATATATTGTATATTCCATATTCTATACCCCACATTGGTTCTGCAGGAATATAAATAAAACATAAAAAACAGACAGTGTTGGAACTCTTTTAAACAAAATAATATATTCCTCTATACACAATCATACAAAAAAAAACCCTTTTTTGTATTTATTTTTACTCGCATATATATATTATACATATATACATATAAAAATACATTTATGTATATACATGTGTGTGCATGTATGTATATGTGTGTATGTATATGCATATATATAAGTAAATGCATTTGCATATATGTGTATATGTATATGAATGTGTGTGTGTATTTTCTTTCATACACTCTTTATTTTCATCTTTCTTTTCTCCCTTCTGCTTTTTCTTCCTATCTTCTTTCCCTCCTGCCCTCTCCTTCTCCCGTCATTCCTCCCTCCAACTCTTCCCTCCTTCCTTCCTTCTTCCCTTCCTTCCTTCGGCTTCTCCTTTTTCTTCCTTGTTTCCTTTTTCATCCCTTCCTTATTCCCTTCCTCCTTCCCTCCCTCCGTTCCTCCTTCCCTCCCTCCGTTCCTCCTTCCACCCTCCCTCTTTCCTCCCTCACTCGCCTTCTCCCTCCACCCCTTCCTCCCTCAGTCCTCCTTCCTTCTCCTTTTCTCCCTCCCTTCCTCCCTCTTTTTCTCTCGCTCCTTTCTTCCCCCCCCCCACTTCCTTCCTCCTTTCCCCTCTCCCTTCGTCTCTTCCTTCTCCCCTTCCTTTCAGCAAAATCACCATGTCTCTTTCCACAGGCCTCTCTCTAATGTCGGACAGAACTAGTCGAAGCCGTAGTTGCCGTTATAGTCATTCACGTTCGCTTTTCTCCCAATGAGTA
>NC_068987.1:14426867-14431941 GCF_001194135.2 Octopus bimaculoides | reverse complement strand
CACACACAGTGGTACCTTGACATACGAGTTTTTCGAGATACGTGCCGTCTCTCGGCCGATTTTTTGCTTTGAGTTGCAAGCTAAAATTCGGTTTACGAGCCAGGTTCAAATACCCCATTGGTAGCTGGCGTAGCGAATGTCACAGTGAATGCCGTAACATCCACCCAGCATCCGATGTCTAGACAGATATGTACGTTAGCAAGTGCGAAGATCATTAGTAGATCGATAACTAGACAGACATGCGCATTAGCAAGTGCGAAGATCATTAGTGGATCGTTAGCTAGACGGGTGTTAAAATGCTTACTTAGTCGTTGCAGGCTACAGAAACATCAGTGTTGCGCTCGCAATTGTGCTTGCAGTTATTTTGCAAAACTTGGAGTCTATGTTTACATACATATTTGTCTCTCTGGATGTCCTTTTATCCTCAAATCTACCTAAGTGTATTATATTATACGTGTGTTTTTAAACGTTTTCTGCAATAAAGAAACACTTTATTGAAAAGCCTCTGAAGAAGCTACAAGATGCTGCACGAGTACTCAGATCTAGACGAAACGCATTCTTAAGGAAGAAACAGCTGTGTGCTAATGAAAGTGATCACATAGCCTCTGTTCTTTTGTCACTTATTAAAGTGTATATATACAGACATCTCAAAAGTAAATAGACACTGCTATTTTTGAAAGGTATATTTCTAGAAACAAAATAATGTCATCTGATGAATTTAAGTACTTAACCTGGTGTCAAGTACACATGCCTTGCACAGTTTTTAAAAGTTTTTAACAATTTAATCCGTTTGTGCTTCATCGTACTAATAAGTAATGTCCACAGAAATAAAACGAAATAACGAAAGATGTCTATTTACTTTTGATATATCTTTTATCTTTTCTTTAATCGTTTACTTGTTTCAGTCATTGGAATGCGGCCGTGCTGGGGCACCTTGAAGAATTTCTAGTCGAATAAATCAACCCCACGCACTTGTTTTTGTTTTTGTTTTATCGATCTTTTATCGATCTTTGTTCTATCGATCTTTGGCAGAACCGCTAGGTTACGACAACGTAAACAAACCAACACCGATTGAGACAACCTAAAGCGGTGTCATTCTTTTTCGCGTTGCCTTCGCGCGCACTGGTCACGATTTTCTGAGCTCCTCGCTCTACCCTTCCCGTGTCTATAGTCCTTTAGGACAGTTTTCATTTCACCTTTGCGTTACCCAATTTTGTCATGTCTTGCAGCCCCAAGGTCTTTTTTTTTTTTTTTTGCATTGTATTATTATCATTATTAACTGTTGTCTTCGTGTGGCCCTAAGCCTTTATTCTGTTTATTGTTTTGTCCCTCGTCCGTTCACTAACGGTTTCGTCTCGAGCCCGTCTTGTTTTGTTGCGTTTTGGTCCTATTCCCGGCAAGTTTCTTGCTGGTGCCCCCGGAGTGGAATCAATATTATCGATAATGGCCGAAATTGTGTTTGACCCTCTGGCCGATAACTGATGGAGAGTAAGTGACCTTCTGTGTTGTCTGTTTGCCTGTGTATTTGGTATATGTTCGTTTGTTTATTTACTATGCGTTCTTTTGAATTATATATACATATAGGTATGTCATATTTTCCGATTGTTGTCTTCTTTTTATGTGTGTGTGTGTGTGTGTGCATGTATGAATACTTTCACACACACACAGACACACACATATACACACAGACACACACATATACACACACAGACACACACATATACACACACAGACACACACATATACACACACAGACACACACATATACACACACATTCACATGCATTTCTAAACGAAAACCTGAAATCAGAAGCAAGAAGCAGCTTATGAGTGCCGCAATGTAGCATCGTAATTCATTCAACAGTATTTATTAACCAGTTAACACAGTCAGTGTAATTATGGGGTAAATTTGCATAAATCTGCATATATAAAATCGACGATATTAAAAGGATCGGGAAAATAACTTTTTAATAAATATTTCATATTGAAAAAATGAAAATTGAACTCCCAGAACAATTAACGAATTTTATTTTAACGAACCTTTGGAAAAAGAAATAGTTTCGTTCGATAAATTTATTATATGCGCAGGCATAGCTGTGTGGTTCAAAAGCTCGTTTTGCAACCAAACGGTTTCGGGTTCACCTCCACCGCGCGGCACCTTGGACAATAGACCCAGGCCACCAAATCCTTGTGAGAGAATTTGGTCGATAGAAATTGTGTAGAAGTTCGTCGCGTGTATGTGTCTGTGTTTGTCTTCCCATCCTACTTGACGACCAGTGTTGGTTTGTTTACCTTCCCGTAAATTCGCTGTTCTGTAAAAGAGACCGATAAAATCAGTCCCTTTTTTTTTATTAATAAGTACCGGAATTGATTTGTTCGACTAAAACCAAATTTTTTTTATTAATGTAGGACTCCAACCATGGCCACACTGCAATAACTGAAACAAATAAAAAAAATACTGGTTGCAGTCGTTTCGCTACAGATGGGCCCTGATTAAGTAAACCCTGTAAATGATATCCCTGCCGTTGCTATTTCCATATTCTTGCGTATCATTGACTACGTTGATCAATGTAGTCTTGATTTCCCTGCACAAAGAAAAATATATAATGGACACGGATAGAATGCTTTTGATCATAAGATGTGTTCATTCAGTGCTGACCAGTTGCTTGATTTTGATTGGCCTGGACAATTTAGATTTCCTGGTTTTCTTTAGTTTAAGTTGTTATGAAATTCTCAAACGGGCTACATTGCTGCTACACAAGAATGCTACGAATGGCCCCTAAATGTGATATGGTAGCAATATATGACAAACGGATACTTTTAAGGGAACCTGCCGAAAGTTATCGAGAAGATGAGGCAAAGACGACTGCGGCTATCTGGTCACAACCTGCGCCACTCTGAACTGGAAGCATCCAAATTAATCTTATGGAACCGACTTCATGGTGATATAAGAAAAGTTAAACGTTGTCACACTTACGTTGACAACTTGATCGCAGACACTGGCAGTGATGATGGACCGAGAAGTGTTGCAAATGGATTTTCTGCGGCCCTGGTTTGAACCCAGCCATAATTGCAATACCAGGCATTGGCTCTCATGGCTTCTGATCTTAACTGATTGGAAGTTTTATCATGTTTGTGTTTTGTTATTATGTACATGAGAAGGCACATTGGATAACGTGCCATCGATCACCAATATCTGAAAATCCAGACTGGGTGGTTACAACTTTTCTTTCTGAATTTTAAATGAGTTATTTCAATAATGTTTTCTTCCCAGAGATCATCTACCCAAATGCTATCTATTACAGTTTCAAAAGTTCCAGACTAGAAAATATTTGGAAGTCTGTCAAGAAAGTTTATCTTCAGCGCATATTGCGCTGGCTGACGCCCCTGTTTTAATTACTTTGTCTTTGCCATCATTAATCTTCAAAACGATGTTATGAGGTTGTTTCCGTATTAATGCATCATTTTACTTGCTTCAGCAAATATCTTCCATTATTAAACCAAGGATATAAGGCGGCGAGCTGGCACAGTCGTTAAGACGCATGACGAAATGCTTAGCGGCATTCTGTCGTTGCGCTCTGAGTTCAAATTCCGCCGAGGTCGACTTTCCTTTTCATCCTTTCGGGGTCGATAAATTTTAAGTACCAGTCGAGCACTGGGGTCGATGTAATCGACAAGTCCCCTCCTGTGCCTATAATACAGGGTGTCCACAAAGTCTGGGTACATGGGGATTAACACATACTTTAAGAAATCATTATTCGTTATATTTAATTGTTTATGTTATGATTTTATTTACTCCATGTGCCTACATGAGGATTAACACATACTTTAATAAATTATTATTTCTCATATTTAATTGTTTATGTTATGATTTTATTTACTCCATGTACCTACATGAGGATTAACACATACTTTAATAAATTATTATTTCTCATATTTAATTGTTTATGTTATGATTTTATTTACTCCATGTACCTACATAGGGATTAACACATACTTTAATAAATTATTATTTCTCATATTTAATTGTTTATGTTATGATTTTATTTACTCCATGTACCCAGACCTTGTGGACACCCTGTAGAAAGGATTATTAAACCAAGGATTAGGCGGCGAGCTGGTAGGATCGTTAGAGCGTCGGACAAAATGCTTAGTGGTATTTCTTCCGGCTCTTTACATTCTGAGTAAGTTCAAATCCTGACGAGTTCGACTTTGCCTTTCATACTTTCGGACTCAATAAAATAAGTACCGGATTAGCACAGGACGTTGTGGCGAAATTCTGACACCCCTGTCAACTGCCCTAAACCGTATAAAGGCACATGCGCACTGTCAGTCGGGGACAGTGTGGTGTGTGCAGGCGCTTTGTGAAGACAGTCGTAGAAGTCGTTCAGAAGAGATATTGTTTGTTCGGTGTTGTTCTGATTTATATTTGTATTGTTATAACCTTGTTATAAGTCCACGTTATAAAGTGGCATATACAATGAGTCCAAGAAGGACATAACAGTGATGACGAGATACAACACAGAAGTCGATATTATCGACTTACCCCTCCCATCAAAATTACTGGCCTTGCGCCAAAAATTAAGGATTTATTGCACAAAAGAAGGCACAACGCCTTATGAGTGAATTTTGGTAAACAGAAAATGTATATTTTTTCTACCACATCGGCCATCATTCCCGCCTGTCCTATATAGACAACTTGTAGCATTCAGTACCACATATTTTCTCCGCTCTTCTCTTGCAATTCATCAAAAACATATATTTCTTGTCAAATATTCTGTGCCACCCCCATGGACAATAACCCTCCCCGCCAAGGACAATTACCCCTGAGGAGAACAGATGATGATTTAAAACTTCTTATATATATTGGAGGGGGTAATTAACCAAGGGAAGTAATTGTCCTAGGGGTAGTTGTCGTCGGGGAAACTGTCCAGAAGGGGGGGAGGTAATTGTCCTAGTGGGGTAATTGTCCTGATAGTCTTTTCACGAGTACCCACGCTGTGGGACTGAACCCAAAACCATGTGGTTGGTAAGCAAGCTACTTACCACACAGCTACTCCCGCGCCTATATATG
>NC_068987.1:14425954-14426739 GCF_001194135.2 Octopus bimaculoides | reverse complement strand
TGTGGGACTGAACCCAAAACCATGTGGTTGGTAAGCAAGCTACTTACCACACAGCTACTCCCGCGCCTATATATGTATTTACATAATTCATACGTATGCATGTCTGCATGTACGCATGTCATTGCATGAAAGTATATATGTATATGTGTGTATGCAAGTGTATGTGGGGGAAGGATAAGTACGTGTATGTATGTATGTATGTATATATGTATTTATGTATACATGTATGTGTGTGTATATATGTAAACATGATGGTTGTATGGGTGTGTCTGTACGTGTCTGTGTCTGTGAGTACGCTCTGGTTTTATTTTTAAATATGGATGGATGATGGCTATATGTATGTATGTATGTATGTATGTATGTAGTATGTATGTGTGTATGTATGCATGCATGCATGTATGTATAATTGTGATCTAAACATGTATGGTCGAGAAAGAGACAGAGAGTAAACATATCTTACCGATTTCCTCAAGAAATAACACATAATTATCTTCGACGCCATATTTCCAGAACATTGGGTGGTGGATCGGCGTGCCGGTTGAGGAGAGTACGAGAGTACTTCAAGTCTATAAACAGGATAAATAATTGTTAGATTGAGATAAACACTGCTCACGTGTGGAGGATGCGTACATGCATCTGTGTGTGTGTGTGTGTGTGTGTGTGTGTGTGTGTTAGCTTTCCTATGCTTTCGGATAATTAGCTTATAATGTAATCGACTTGCCTGCTTATATATAGCTCTGTCTATCCTTTAACCTACCTATCTATATCTATATATCAATCAGTAT
>NC_068987.1:14425325-14425928 GCF_001194135.2 Octopus bimaculoides | reverse complement strand
GGGGGGGGGGTATGTGTGTGTGTGTGTGTGTGTGTGTGTATCATTATTCAGTTTATTTCAAGATTTCTTGCCAATAGAGAAAGAACCAGTTTCTAACCAAGATCCATTGGAATTTCAACTTGATGTATGTATGTATGTATGTATGTATGTATGTATGTATGTATGTATGTATTGATAGGTAGATAGATAGATAGAGAGAGAGAGAGAGAGAGAGAGAGAGAGAGAGAAAGAGAGATACATATATACATACATACATACATACATACATACATACATATAATTACTACGCTTTGACATGATAAAGGGTGATAGTGTCGTGAAAGTTTTATCAGAAGCTTAGCAGCCCGTAACTTCGAAATCACTGTCATCCTCTCCTTGTAAGAGTGCAATATATATATGTGTGTGTGCGCGCGTGTGTAGATAAAAATGTTTAGTGTCTAATTATTTTCATTATAAATTGACATAAAAATAAACAATGATGTCTACAAATGGATACACATACATGCAGACACACACACAAAGAGATAGACAAAGAACATGCTGCCTTCACTTCCACTTAGAAGCTACTAAGGTATCAGGAAGAAAGACTTGTTACAGATTTTG
>NC_068987.1:14424510-14425315 GCF_001194135.2 Octopus bimaculoides | reverse complement strand
CACTTAGAAGCTACTAAGGTATCAGGAAGAAAGACTTGTTACAGATTTTGCTTGTCACTGTTTTATGAGGTCAGTTTTAATTTATAGACTAGTTTTCTCAAATCCTTGTATATCTAAGGCCGAGAGAACAGAGGCAGTGTCTATTAGGGGTAGGGCTGAGGGAGTCGACAGAAATTATAGTGGGTATAGTCATAAAAATCAAGATTTAATTAAATTCTGTCTTTGTGCAGCTTAGGATTGCTCTGCACATAAATTGATGTAATGGCTGCATTGTTCAATAAAATGGAGTTGTGTGAAACGATCGTACTGCATTACCTCTGGATATCCTTGTTGCGACACATATCAGGCAAGTTTGAAATTGACCAAGAAGACAATCCGTTCCATCGGCTAAATCCAAATGAGGAATGGTCAATGACAAAGAACATGAAACTCTGAGCAACGGAATGTTGTAAGCTTGGACTCTGTCCTCACGTATTAAACATTTATACAACCTAGGTATTGAGTTCTTTCTCACTTTCGTAGTCTTATTACCACATACATAAACACACTACTAATTCTCTCTCTCTCTCTCTCTCTCTCTCTCTCTCTCTCTCTCTCTCTCTCTCTTGATATATTCTTTTATTACTTTACTTGTTTCAGTCACCTGACTGCGGTCATGCTGGAGCACCGCCTTTAGTCGAAGAAATCGACCCCAGGACGTATTCTTTGTAAGCCTAATACTTATTCTACCGGTCTCTTTTGCCGAACCGCTAAGTTACGAAGACGTAAACACGCCAACACACACACATGAATATATACATACATA
>NC_068987.1:14421305-14423946 GCF_001194135.2 Octopus bimaculoides | reverse complement strand
TATATATATATATATATATATATATATATATCACAGTTTCTCTCTTCGTTTCTTCTCTTTTCTTTCTTCTCCATTATTTTCCACCAAGTTATATCGAAATGCAATTAACTAGCCTTCTTCTAAGGACAATCTATCGTTCCTTGAATAATCCCCTTTTCTAAAACATGTTTTTACATTTTGGAAATCTATCAGGTCTGTGTGATATAAACGGTTGTAGTAAGATAACCAACGGAAGATAGGGAGACATCCCAAACATATTTAATTCCATTAAAGTGTCCGTTTGAAACGAAGATCTCAATGCATTCTTACTACCGAACTATAGTAGTAGTAGTAGTAGTAGTAGTAGTAGTAGTAGTAGTAGTAGTAGTAGTAGTAGTAGTAGTAGTAGTAGTAGTAGTAGCGGCAGCAGCAGAAGCAGTGGTATTAGTAATTGTAGTAGTAGCAACTGGAGGAGGAAAAGGAGAGGTTGCGTATTTAGCTCGAGGTCGGCATTGACCAAGCAAATCCATCATCGAAGACGTTCCAACCGTGAGAATGCCGTCATATTTTCGAGACTGTGTATCTAAGATATAAATCAATGTAATCCTTCTCACTTTTCTTATTCTTTTTTTTTTTTTCCAAGGTGACAGGGTGTGATTCGAAGGAGGTTTAACTGCTATTTCTAAAAGTCCTGCGACCATACTGAGGCTTCCTCCATTAACTCATTTAGAATGCACTAACGCAGTGATTCTCAACTGGGATTCATATGGCCCTTGGGGGTCCATGTAAGATTTTATTGTTTATACATCTACAATACACAAAATATTTTCACTTTTGTTATACAACCCCTAATATAAAAATACAGTAAAATTTTTTTCATATACATCGCAAACACACATACATATATATATACGACGGGCTTCTTTCAGTTTCCGTCTACCAAATCCACTCACAAGGCTTTGGTCGGCCCGGTGCTATAGTAGAAGACACTTTCCCAAGGTGCCACGCAGTGAGACTGAACCCGTGTTTTTTTCATATACATCGCAGGAGTGGCTCATAGGCACAGGAGTGGCTCATAGGCACAGGAGTGGCTCATAGGCACAAGAGTGGCTCATAGGCACAGGAGTGACTCATAGGCACAAGAGTGGCTCATGGCTGTGTGGTAAGTAGCTTACTTACCAATCACACGGTTCCGGGTTCAGTCTCACTGCGTGGCACCTTGGGAAAGTGTCTTCTACTATAGCACCGGGCCGACCAAAGCCTTGTGAGTGGATTTGGTAGACGGAAACTGAAAGAAGCCCGTCGTATATATATATGTATGTGTGTTTGTGTTTGTGTGTGTATGTGTGTTTGTGCTTGTCTCTCGCCCCACCGCGTAACAACCGGTGTTCGTATGTTTATATCCACGTTTATTAGTGGTTCGGTAAAAAAAACTGATAGAATAAGTACTGGGCTTCAAAACAATAATAAGTACTTCAAGGCGGTGCCCTAGCATGGCCGTAGTCTAATGACTGAAGCAAGTAAGACACGAAAGGTTAAAGAACCCTCAGTACCCCTTTTTTTTTAACACATCAGGATGTGATTTGAAACAAATTTGGCTGCTATTCTTAGCACGCAGAGTGACCACACAAATGCGCTTACATTATTTATGACTGCTTGTTTTTTTTTTTGTTTGTTTGCTTGTTTTTAAGGCAGCGCTCTGACAGAGTCATTAGCACACCAGGCAAAATATTTAGCGGTATTTCGCCCGTCGCTACGTTCCGAGTTCAAATTCCGCCGAGGTCGACTTTGACTTTCATCCTTCGCAATCGATAAATTAAGCACCAGTGAAACACTGGGGTCAATGTGATCGACTAGTCCACTCTCCACAAATTTGAGGCCTTGTGCCTCCAGTAGAGAGGATTATGTATGACTATTTTTGCGGTAGAAATAGTAAAACAAGTCATTAATACAATTAATAAGTTTGTTAGTTTACTGTTATTTTTTCTATCTGATTATTCTAAAATACTTTTAGTTTCAGCATTTCCCCTTGTATTTAACTGAACGGTTCATCAACAATTAAATAGCTTTTAGCCAAAATCTACGATGGAAATGTTTCTTAGCTGTCCACGTTTCTATAAATACTTCTGCATGTTTCTGATATTTACTTCTAAGTCCACAAAAGTATTTTTAAGTACACGTATTAGTCTTGTGTCTATGTCACTCTTTACGCTACATTAGTAAGTACGAATATAGATAGATAGATAGATAGATAGATAGATAGATAGATAGATAGATAGATAGGTAGGTAGGTAGGTAGGTAGGTAGGTAGGTACGTACATACCCGTATATACCCGTATATTCGTATACCTCTGTAAACACTTTTATGCGTGTGTTCAAGATGGCTTCTTTGTGCAGTTCACTCTAATGGTTTTCTTCATGTACCTCCATTTACTTTGTCCACCTTTTACTTCTATCTTAATCCATTAATCCAACATTTATATACATAAACATACTGACACAAGCACACTCACGCACACACGCACACACTCACACACGCACACACTCACACACGCACATACACACACAAAAAAAAACACATATATATATATATATACATACTCATAAATATTGATACAAAGACACACACACACACACACACAAATATATATATATATATATA
>NC_068987.1:14413673-14419800 GCF_001194135.2 Octopus bimaculoides | reverse complement strand
TGTGTGTGTGTGTGTGTGTATCTTAGATATTCCTACGTTATATTTGGAATTCAATAGCGTTCGTTTGTTTAATGTAGCATTTGATCTAGAAGCAAAAATGACATCAAGGAACCGGAATGAAAAAGCAAGTGTCTTGTGAAATATCTTGCTTTCTGAGTCACATGACCACACACATTGGTGGACGGAAAGGGTATAGTCAATGAAATCGATCCACAATAACTCGGCAGCTATATATTTTATCGATCCCCTAAAGATAAAAGAAACAAAAGATTGACCTCATTCGGATTGCAGTTCTAGTAGTAGTAGTAGTAGTAGTAGTAGTAGTAGTAGTAGTAGTAGTAGTAGTAGTAGTAGTAGTAGTAGTAGTTATAATAATGACAAGATGTCGTCGATGACGATGATGCTGAACATGGAACTGCAAACATACTTTGAAGAGAGTGGTAGTTGATAGATAGATAGATAGATAGATAGATAGATAGATAGATAGATAGATAGATACTCAGCTAATATATATTTTAATGTCCGGAGAAGCAAAAACAAACGCGAAGTCCCACTTGGGCGGAGTTTTAAACTCGTTATCAAAACTATTATCACCAGCGTCACCTGCATTACCAGTATGACCGCCTGAAAACCAACATCATCAGCACCACAACTATCAACATCCTTCTTTGCCTACACTCCTACCACCATTACCAGCATCAGTATTTCGACCAATACTCGCTTTTACTAACATTAATATCGTGACGAGCTGGCAGAATCGTTTCTGCACTGGGCGAAATGCTACGCAGTATTTCGTTTTGTCTTTTCGTCCTGAGTTCATATTCCGCCAAGGTTGACATTGGCTTTTCATCCTTTCGGAGTCGATAAATTAAATACCAGTTGCGTACTGAAGTCGATCTAATCGACTGGCCCCTCCCCCAAAATGTCGGGCCTTGTGCCTAGAGTAGAAAAGAATCGTTACTACTCCAGGCGAAATGCTAAGCGGTATTTCGTCTGTCTTTATGTTCTGAATTCAATTCCCGCCGGGGTCTTTGTCTTTCATCCTTTCAAGGACGGTGGTAAAATACATTCGTGGAGCACATTTCCCAATGTGTCCTTCCTTTTTAAGACTACCATATGTGAAATTTGGTGGATATTTTGTTGCCTTTTTAGCTGTTCAAGTGACCACTCACTGGCTAGTATCTATCCTTCTTTTTTTTAAGGCTGTCGGGTACATAATTTAGGAAGGTTTGGCTAAGGTTTCTAGCAGTTCAAGCGACTGCTCAGAGACTGTTATCAGTTTCAACCAGTATGTGACGTAATCACGACTGCTCTGCATTTTTGTATACCAAGGAGTGAATTATCCAAAGTTCTTTTTAAAACAGCTGAGAAAGGAATGTAATTTTAGGAAGATTTGTCTGCCGTAGAAATAGCAACCACTATGTTGGCATCTGTCTACCAGTATGTATTTATTCAAATTTCTGTGTCTGTATGCGTGTATGTGTGCGTGTGCACACACGTTACCCAACATCTGTATATTGTAGTGAATGGCAGCAAGTGATCTGATTGGTTACTTAGTTTAGTTTCCCGAGCAGAACCATTTCAACTTCTGTATATGAGCTGCATGTATCATATATGTATGTATGTATCAGCAGGAGATTCCAGAACTGATGTCTTGAACAAATAATACCTCGTATTGTTTAGTTTCTTCTCGGTTATTCCCCTTTTCGTCTCCGATTGACGCTTCTTTTCTTTCTCGATAGGAAAGACAACATAAGAACTGTAATATACTCGCGGATAAAAATCAGGGATGCGACCTATCCACTCGACACCACAGAGATCTGAAGTAGACAGCGGCGTATCAGTAGTCCAGGTGCGTACCCTGGGCCTGAGCTTTTCAGTTTTCAAGTTGTTATGGAAACATTTTTGTGATATCTGCTTACTAGAAAGCTGAAACCGGAAGTTTGTACATTGTCTTTTTGACATCTATTCAAATGTTAGTTATATTTACGTTAAAAGAAGGGTCATGTAACTCACCAGATTATAGTTCGACCTATCTGCGAGTCAACTGCAAATCCCTACTTTGACAACTCCAAACTAAGGATGCTACCTATCCAATGGTGCGAGTATATACGGTAACACAAATTACTGGAGACGGAATCGATTAAAGCGCATGACGGTATTGCCCCAGTATGGCCGCAATCAGATGACTGAAATCAATAAAAGACACAGTGCATATACCCTACAGTAGCATAATCTAAAAACATATCGAATTCGTCTTTATAAATTAATGCTTAAACAAATCTGAATGACGGTTTCAATTTTGTTAATTGTTTACATTTTTGCTTTTATTTGTTTTTGTTTTAATTTAGTTTTGAAATGTTTTAAATGAAAACATATTGACAATAATAAAATGTAATTCCAATCAATAATTATAAATTATAATCAAGTTGGAGATGAATAATTAAAACTATCAATTTGTCTAGTTGTTTAATAATCAATTTTTATTTTTTTTTTTGTAAAAAAAAGTTTTCCGTTTCATTAATTTCATAATTTGTTTATAACTTCGATATCTTTCATATCATTCCATTGTTTTGTTTTGTTTTTTGCTACAATAACTAGTAGTAGTAGTAGTAGTAGTAGTAGTAGTAGTAGTAGTAGTAGCAGCAGCAGCAGCAGCAGTAGTAGTAGTAGTAGTAGTAGTAGTAGTAGTAGTAGTTGTTGTTGCTGTTGCTGTTGTTGTTGTGACATTGTTTTTACCATCATCAGTATTTGTAGTATTATTTTTATCATTATCTTATCATCATTATTATTTCAATCATCAACATCATTATCATCATCATCGACATTATTGTTATTATTATTATTAATAATAATAATAATAATAATAATAATAATCATCATCCTCATCATCATCATCGTCATCATTATCATCATCATTATTATCTGTTTTCGATTTTGAATTCCATGCTAATTTACCGCTGCGTAAGTTTTCTTGAATTGTTGTTAATTTTGCTTGACAGCGTTTTTTGTTGCTGGTTTATATTGTTGATTGTTTGTGTTGCGAGACTCAGCAAGAGCGTGGAGAAGCAGTCAGTTCCGCTTCTTGCTCCAATGAAGGACATGAAATCTGGCTTTTTTCTTTGTTTGCTTGTGTTTTGTGGGGTAGGGGTGAAATTTGGTAAAAAGTATTTGTTTTGCAAAAGAAACATTGAAACAGTCTGAAGCCAACGGAGAGTACCAGAAAAGAGGAAGTTGCGAGCACATACAGACATGCGAGTGATGTCTGCTTAGTAGTAACAAACCAGCATGAGACTGGAGTAAGGGGTGGCCATAGAGACCTCTGATACAAATGTCAGGAAAACCACTATTGCTTCTCTCCCCCAGCATCAACACCTCCAACGCTGACATGGGAAATCAATTTGCTACGCAAACAGAAAAAAAACAGCAGCTCTATTTTTGCTTCCAGCAGTTCCAACATTATCGGCAGCGCCACCATTACTACCACTTAAAACCGCATCACTACAGTCAACACCGCCATCACAACCAGCAACATTTATAATACCACTGTGTTCTCCGTTAGCTCTTCATACTGTTCTAATAGCAATATAGCCGGTGGTATTAGTGGTCGTGGTCGTGGTATTACTGGTGGAGATGTATTGGTGGAGAGACTATTACGATCAACAGAAGTCTGAAATGTAATGATGGTAACGTGACCATTTCATTAATAGCAACAGTATCTGCAACAATAGCAGTAAAAACAAAAACAATAGCGGAAAGGCAAGCTCTTCGGCCAAATCTACAAGTGTCTGTAAGCAGATCTCTCTCCCACAAGCATGGAACAGATGCAGAGAAAGGCAAGAATAACTGTCCGAAAAGATGGTGTCATATTAATCTTGGAATGAATAGAAAGAAAGCCGAGGATCAATACCTACTGTTGCGTAATCCGAGCTAACAAGATAGGACAAGACTTTTCGCTGGATCAAACAGAGACGTGTTTAAGATAGTGTAGGGTAAGCTCGAATAACTGGTAAAATGAAAGCAGCAAACATATGTGGAAATTCGCTCCCACGCGGATGAGGAAGTTGCGAGCACATACAAGAAGAGCAACGAAGAAATGGAAAGAGAGGAGGTGGGGTAACAGGAGGAGAAGGGGGTTACAGCAGGAGGGGGAGGAGGAGGAGGATAGGGTAATAATGCGAATGAGGAAGATGACGAAGGTCCTATTGATGGTGACATTAGTGGTGGTGATGGTAGTGTTGAGGGCAGAACTGAGTTGTTGGCGCCTCGGACAGGTTTCACCTTTCGGCACCATTACAAACACAATTTTTAAAAGGAAATTTCCCCACTATGGAAAGAATACATACGTAGGAATGAAACATTCGTTACAAGATGCAAGGTAAAAAGACTAGTTCAAACACACCACCAAATTTTCAAATCTATCATTTAATATAACTAGGAGAGAGAGAGAGGAAGAAAAGAGAGAGTGGGGGAAAAGAGAAAGAGAAGGATAGACAGGGGGACGATCCGTGTCTATATCACTGACATTTATCTCCACACATTTTTCTTACAAACACTGAGTAAATTATGGATGTCTTATCTAAAATACGAACGACGTCTTTGATTTCTTGCAGATTTCACGAATTTTTTCCTAATACATCAAAGAATCAAAGAATATAAACAAAAGATCAGAAGCTGAAAAAAAACTTACACTATTATCTTTACCAGAATGTTTTGTTCTCAACTTTAGATCTACGAATGTTTTAATAGGGCTTTGCATTTTTCTTTTTCCTTTTTGTCATTCTCTGTTTTGTTTTGTTTTTGTTTTGTTGTTTTTTTGTTGTTTTTTTTTTGTTTTTTTGCAGCAATATAATTTCTTATTTCTTTTTTGACAAAATTACAAAAAAACGTTAAGGCACTGAGCTGGCAGAGTCATTTGCACGCCATGCTAAATGCTTATCGATATTTCGTCCGTCTTTACATTCTGAGTTCAAATTCCTCCAAGGTCAACTTTGCGGCGGTCCTCCAAAATGGCGGCTTCCACGTAACGAATAGTGTCGTCATCAATGGCGGAATGTGGTCGTCTAGGAATAGAAGCAGTTTCCACCGACGTCCGACTACATTTGAACTGGTGATGCTCGTACTTGACTACGTAGTATGATGGTGCATCGTCACCATAAACTTCTTTCACCTCATCGAAAGTCTCTTTTGGTGTATGACCATTCAAGTATAAGAACCTGGTCACTGATCTGCATTCAACTGCCTCCACTATAACACTTAGTCCACTTCAGCAGGCATAAAAGACATACCAATACTAGCGGAAGCTGAAGTTACAATGTGTCATATAGAGACATGTATGATTATACTTGTACAGGTTCCGTTTCCTGCAATAACCGGAAGTGGGTCAGGGGAAGTCTTTAATGAACACCACCCGTGTATGTATATATATATATATATATATATATATTCATACAGACATAGGATAAAAATTAATAATTAAATTGTGTGTATATAAGGTGGCGAGCTAGCAGAATGCCTGGCAACATTTCTTCCGACTTTACGTTCTGAGTTCAAATGCCACCGGAGTCGACTTTGCTTTACATCCTTTTCGGGGTCGATTTTACAAGTATCAGTTGAACACTGGGGTCCATATAAACGACTTAACTCCACTTCGAAATTGCTGACCTTGTGCCAAAATTTGAAACCTATAGGATACATAAGCGAACGCTAAAATTTAACTGATTAACATGCCAAAAATAACGCATGCACACTATTATTTACATAATATATAATGCAAATATAAGGATTGAAAATACAAATGCTATAAATTATAAATGTATCAGGTTTTGTTTTGTTTTGTTTTTTGTTTTTCTTTTTCTCGTCGAATTATGCTAAAATACAATGATTTCAGAATAGGAACACGTCTTTGTTTTAAAAAAAAATAATAATCTAAAGTAAATATTTTACAAGAATAAATATTTTTAAATATTTAAAGATATGGAAATGTATTTTTGAAAAAGACAAAAGACGTACATAAAATAATACGCAAGCGAAGAGAGACGAAAGAAACAGATTAAATTTTAGCCATTATAAATCTATAATCAAGTATGTGTGTATATGCGTAAATATATATATATATATATATATA
>NC_068987.1:14410265-14413012 GCF_001194135.2 Octopus bimaculoides | reverse complement strand
ATATATATATATATATATATATATATATACCATTATCTTTTGTAACAGTGAAACTCGATGTAGATAAAATTATAAACACTAACGTGTAAAATATTCTGTTCAAAAGACATTTGGATAGAAAAAGGAACACAAACCTACATGTGTAAACATGGTAGATGCGTATAATGGTTCTAACTATTATACCAAAGCAATCCTTCGAATTTTCTCCATCCAATTTAAAAGCTTTGTTCTTCGAAGCTTTGTATGTTGTTTACATCAATTTTGAAGTGAAATATAATTTTTTCTAACGATTGAACTCGAAGTAGATCAAGCTATAAATAACGGTTTCAAATTTTGGTACATGGCCAGTAATTTCGGGGGAAGATGCTATTCGATTACATCGACCCCAGTGCTCGACTAGTACTTATTTTATTGACCCTCGAAAGGGATAAAAGGCAAAGTCGGTCTCTGTGAAATTTGAATTCAGATCTTAAAGACGAACGAAATATCGCTAAGCACTTTTCCGGCATGCTAATGATTCTTATTTGTTTATTTCCCACAAGGGGCCAAACATAGAGGAAACAAACAACGACAGACAAAGGGATTAAGTCGATTACATCAACCCCAGTGCGTCACTGGTACTTAATTTATCGACCCCGAAAGGATGAAAGGCAAAGTCGACCTCTTTAGGTGTTTTCGCTCAATAAACACTCACAACGCCCGGTCTGGGAATCGAGACCGCGATCCTCCGACCGCGAGTCCGCTGCCCTAACCACTGGGCCATTGCGCCTCCAATAATAATAATAGCAACATCGAAAAATACCTTAGGAATGAGAACCAGGTTCGAAATTTTCCCAAGACACCTGATGAAAGCTGGAGAGTATATCAGCCGAAACGTTGTGTTGACAACAAACAATATGACGACAAATATCCGTCGAATGTAAATAATGTAAATAATGTAACTAATATAATTCTTGGCTCTTATTCCTCCAGTGCTGTCAGCACAACGGGCAACGAGCCTTCTCCAGACATCCTGAGTGCTCGCTCTCCTGACTCCCCTCGGGCCAGCTCTCATCGCTATCATGTTGTCCCGGAACGTACTGCGCCACGTCTTCCTTGGTCTCTTTCCTCCTTCCGGCGTCCACTCCATCATGATGGTAACACGTCTTTCCTGCAGTAATCGAAGCACATGGCCAGTAAACCGCTTAGTCACCGCTTAGTCACCATGTTCTGCAAAATTTCCCATGCCTGCTCTTCTCGTCACTTCTCTGTTTCTCACTCTGTTCTGAGGATTGAACGTAAGCAGCATCGGTGGAACACGTCCAACAATTGAGAGATCTTCACTATATTCTTCCAGGTTTCACAAGCGTAGATAGCTGTCGGTATAACAATAGATGAGTATAGTAACAGCTTCATACTCTAACTGATGGTTTTCGATCTCCATATTGAACGAACGCGTTGGAACAGACATTGCTTTTACCTCTCAGGTTTTGACTTCAACTTCTGCATCAGCTACATTAGAAATACAGCTTCCGAGACAACATTATTAACATTCAATAAACTCTCCTTTGGGTTATACCATTAGCATTGCTTCTAATTCGGATATCACTGGTTTCCTTGGTCGCTGGATGTTCTCATAATCGACCATACCACACCGTAAGAATTTCAGGCCTTAGGCCTAATTTGAAATCGTCAATATTATGTAAAGGAATCTACACAATATGAGAGTATATATTCGAGATATGTAAATCTGTAAATAAATATGAAAAGAAATGAATACACAAATATTTTATATATTAAATCAAATGTACTTAGAAGGAAATATATTTATATATATTTATAAATATAAGGCTTTATATCTACTTATAAGAGGCATATTATATCTATTTCTAAAACGTATAAAATAAATACTAACGTTTGTTAAATATATATGTATTATGTAAACAGAAATTTTAGGAACCGGATTATAAAATTCGTGTATAAAATGTGTATATAAAATTAGTATATAAAATGTAAATTTACAATTTGGAAAACAGTTTTATTCAAAAATATAAATATAATTATAATAAAAGAAATTACCGCTAAAATGTACATAACATGAGTATATAAAGAGTATTTCCATATATCCATATATATCTAATTCTGAGAAACGGATTTAATTGATCAAATATATAAATATGATTATGGTAAAAATTAGTGTAGAAAATGTGTAGATAAATTTAGTTTATAAAATGAATGATTATTATTACATATAAATGTTAGGAAACGGATTTAATTCATCAAATATATAAACATAATTATAGTAAAAATTTGTATATAAAATATGTAGATAAACTTTGCATGCTTTATAATTACATATACAATTACCGAAACGAATAGTTTTCATCAAATATATATATATAATTAATATATGAATTACAACATGAAGCATGTATATAAAATTAATATATAAAATAAGTTAGTCTATTATTCTTTTACTGATTTCAGTTATTGGACTGAGGCTATGCTGGGGCACAACCTTCTAGTGTTTTAGTTGTTCATATAAACTGCAGTATTAGGTGTTCATATGAACCGCAGTCTTCAAGGCATAGGTTTGTGGTTAAGAAGTTCACTTCGCAAACATGTGATTCTGGATTCAGTCCCACTGTGTGCTAACTTAGGCAAGTGTCTTCTATTTTAGGCTCAGTCCGACCAATGCCTTGTGAGTGAATTTGGCAGTGATAGACTGTGTCGAAGCCTGCTATATATATATATATATATATATATAT
>NC_068987.1:14405156-14410098 GCF_001194135.2 Octopus bimaculoides | reverse complement strand
TATACGTTCTGTGTTCCTTCCAGACTTTAAAAGAATAATACCGGGATTGATTTGCTCAACCAAATAGTTCAATGTGGTGCCCCGACATTGTTCCAGTTCAATGACTGATACAAGTAAAAGATCAAAGTTAGGAAAAATACGAGATGGTCATAATTGGGATGCCTTAAATCATGAATCAAAAACAATGATACTTAACACATCCTGTCTCTCATACAGACCTTGGATGGTACACTCAACCGATTTAACACCACCATCGACCACTTTGTCATGCCGATTCATAAGGGCTGTTCGTCGTAGAGTGACTCTGAGTGGACTGGAGCAACGTGAAATGAAGTGTTTTGCTCAAGAACTCAACACCGACCACTTTGGGATGCAAGAATTTGGATCAGATAATTTCCTGCCTAGATTCGGGTCTCAGAAAGGAATCAAGACCCCCTGTCTTTCTTCCTCTAATGATGCCATTTGTATGATGTCAAATAGTTTCACAAACACTCACATACTTAAACAGACTCTTTTCTCTCTCTTTCTCTCCCTTTCTCTTCTTCTCCTTCTCTCTCTCCTTCTCTTTTCCTTTCCCTTCCTCTCTCTCTCTCCCTCACACATACATACACACGCACCCACAAACACACACACCTACAAGCTATCGCATACGCATTATCTTTCTTACTCAATATACACATATCTTCTCTCTCTTTCTCTCTCTCTCTCTCTCTTTCCTTCTCTCTCTCTCTTTCTTTCTTTTTCTCTCTCTCTCTCTTTCTTTCTCTCTCTCTCTCTCTCTCTCTCTTGCTCTCTCTCCCTAACGTACGCGCACACACATACACACGCACACACTCACACACACAGAGATACACCTACACTTTATTTCACAAGCTCTATCTTTCTTGCACAACAACCCAAATTTTGTTCACAACTTATTCGTTAATCAGAGGTGATACAAGATATTTAGGCAAGGTGCGTGTAGCTGAATCCAAATTAGTAACACATTGTTGCGAAGCTAAATTTTTGACTCTACAGTCACAACAGCATACATAAATATTTTAGAAAACAAATATTACAGATATCTATTTACATAAGGCGAACTGCCAGAGTTTTTTAAAACATTGAACAGAATGTTCCGACTCACTGCACTCCGAGATCAAATCCAGTCAATATTAACATCGCCTTTCATCCTTTCAGGATCGATAGGTAAAGTACCAATGTAGGAAAATGGATTGACGGAAGGGTAAGAATGTTGGATCGGATGCCTTGTGGTATTTGTCCTGCTCTTTACATTCAGAATTCAAATTCCACTATGGCTTTTGGGGCATTGGTAGGACTTCCAAGAACTTTTGGACCGGATGTCTTGCAGTATTTGTCCGGCACTTTACATTGTGAGTTCAAATTCCACCATGGCCTTTTTGAGTATTGATGAAACCGTAAAAACGTCGGACCGGATGTCTTGCGGTGTTTTCCCAATACTTTACATTCTGAGTTCGGCTCCCACCGCAGTTTGTTTGGGTGGTAGATATAACTCATCACTCGGTTTAACACCACCACCCGGCACCTTGGGTAGCTTTCGGTGAGTTCACGTTGATGAAGGCATTTGAGCCAGGTTTCTTGTTTAGAGGTATCTTCCTCTAATGGGTGATGGCACTTCTTTCCCTCCTGATTAAAAGATGAAAAAAGTATTATAAAAATTAATATACGTGGATAATTAAATTTATATATAAGATCTATTATATCAGTAAAATTTAAGAAACGTATTTCATTTATGAAATATTTAAAATTAGTACGAAAAGATTATATAAAGTCTGTATGAAATGAGTATATGTAATGTATATATACAATTTGCATGTTATTAATATGCATAATTAACAGGAAATGAGTATCTATAATCAAAAATGCTAGTTCTAAAATCTCTCTAAGAGATCAACACAGTAGTTGTACTGACAAGTAATATTCGTAGCCACATGGCTGTCTGTTGGAACGGACTCTACTGCAATTTTTTAACCCCAAGAGGACATCTCCTTTAGCTGGTTAACGATGCAGAGTTGCATCCGATAAATTGCGAGCTGGGGATCGAACCCCTACCACCTTCAAGCGACGGGAGAAAGAGTAGCAGAAATATCCTGAAACCAGGACTGGTCTACTGGTCCCGTCGCTAGAAGGTGGTAGGGTTTCGCTCCCTTGCTCGCAATTTATCGGATGCGGCGGCTCTGCATTGTTAACCAGCAAGAGGTTAAAAAATTTGTCCGTCGAAGTAGCTATGAATATTACTTGTCAGTATATATAATGAATACATAAAATTAGTCTGAAATAATTATTAAATGAGTATATATATAATTTATATATATAATTTATATATCTTTTTCAGTCAACTGACTGCAGTCATGCTGGGACACTACCCTGAAAGGATTTAGTCGAACAAATCAACTCCAGGGCTTATTTTGCTGAGCTTGGTACTTATTCTATCGGTTTCTTTAGCCGAACTGCTATGCTACGGGGACGCTAACACACACACATATCTATATATATATATACGATGGGTTTCTTTCAGTTTCTGTCAACCAAATCTACTCACAAGGTTTTGGTCGGTCCGAGACTATAGTAGAAGACACTTTCCCAAGGTACCACGCAGCAGGACTGAACCCGGAACCATGCGGTTGGAAAGCACGCTTCTTACCACACAGTCACGCCTGTGAGTATATATAATTTGCGTGATATGAGTATATATAATTAGTATGAAATGAGTATATATAATGAAAATATGTAATTAGTATTGCATGAGTATATATAATTAGCATTGTATGAGTATATATTTAGTATGAAACGAATATATGAAATCAGTATAGAGTTAGCTTATAAAATTTGTAAAAAAAAATGAAATTGATTTATTTTGGAAAAAGATTGAATTCATCAAATTAATTTAAAAATTACTTTTTTAATTCATCAAATGCATAAATAAACATAACAGGTCGATATTATTTTGTTTAAAATGAAAAAATTGAAAATACAATGATCAAATGCAAAATAATTGTAGAGGAGAAAATATATTCTAAAAAAATTGAAATTGTGAAATAAATATAAACTGAATTCAATGAAAGAATAAAGAAAAAAATTTAATAAAACTTAAAGTGCATGAAACAAATAAACAGAATAAAATAATTGAAAATATTAATAATTTCTTACATTGATACAAGGCCGACACACATTTATGCGTCAAGCAGGATATTAATAAAACAGCTAAACGAAAGCACCTCTTTATATTAATTACAAATATTCTAGATGTCAGTTAGTTAATATACTGAGTTGAGAAACTTTGATCATCTGGCATTATATTTAAGTAATAGGCGGTGAGCTGGCAGAAACGTTAGCGTGCCGGACGAAATGTTTAGCGGTTTTGTTACGTGTGATTAATTCTGTGGTGTATTCTTTGCTTGAAGGTTAGTGTTGAAATTGTTGTTGCTGAATTCTTCCATTGTTGTGTTTAATACCGTTCTGCGTGTGGCAGACGGAGTGAACTTTTATTCCCCTTCTGTGAGGAGAGGAATTATCATTTTTTTTTTGTGGTTGTTTTTCAGCAATTTAGTTTGTTAAAAATGAATATTTCCTCTGTAGAGGAAAAAAACTGTGAAAAGAACTGTGAAATATTAAGTATGCCGACGGCAGAAAAACTTGTCGAACCGGCAAAAAAAGTTTAATTTTGCAGCTGCGGCTGGAGTGAAAAAAGAAAAACTATGTATTGACAAAAATGTACTAATGCAGCGCCATAACATGTTTGCAAAGGAGGGATACGACGTAAAAGCCACCCTCCCGAGTGAAATTATAGAAGAAACCACGGAAAAATAGTCGTATTTAAAACACTTGTTGTAAAGGAAAAGAAACTAGACAAAGCACCAAAAGAAGCTATAGAAAAATGCCTACAGCCGATCTGGCAGGACATAGAATACCTAACCAGAGGCAAACGCTTTGCTACGGTAGTAGTGTATTTCAAAAGGGAAGACAAAGCAAAAATACACTTAGTACAACCTTTGAAAACCACGGACATTGTGTTGCTGCCAACATACTTAGGCAGGCGCATGTCAAAGATCACGATAGAAGAGATCCCGACAGAAATAAACGTATCATGGCTACTCCCAGCCCTGCTAATAGGGTTAGAAGAAGAAATAACGATATTAGAGGCCTCAAAAATACACCAGTAGAACTGGAAGGGGCAAGGCCTCGAGGTCATTATCCAAGCGGCGCCTCAGACCCTGGAAATAATCGTAGAAAACATACTCCTCGGAGAAGAAACCACCTTACGGGTAAAGATTGAGGGGAGAAGACCCCGGTGCTTCGAATGTGGAGAGAAAGGCCACATTCGGGCAAACTGTCTTACCTGTAAGGTGGAGACGGCCCAAAAAAAGGATGCAGAAGAGACAGAGACACAGAAGGCTGACCAGCAGGCTCCCAGCAATGAAGACACTCAACCAGTTGGGAGTGAAGACGGATGGTCTACGGTAAAAAGGAAGAAACTAACCAAAAGGAAGAACCCAATCTCACCCCCTCAACATCCAGCTCGAACAAGAAAAAAGCTCCCTCAACAGACACACACAAAACTCAAACTACCCCTCCCCACCACTATTCCCCAAAAAAACACCAATATCCCCTCCTTCCAACCCTGATAACCTCCTCTGAAGCCCTGATATTTCACCTTTCCAATCCCCATCTTCCAGTCCCGATATCCTCCCCCCCCCTGTACATCCCCTCCGCCCAGCCCAGGAAAATCATCCCTCCTCTCCAGTCCCGAAAAAATATGGCAAAACAAATTACTCTTAGTGGCAATAAATGCTGCGAACGAACAATTAACATCTAGAATTTAAAATATTCCTACAGCAGAAATCTTCACAGAACTTTATACAAAACTTCCTGAAGGAATTATGATAATACAAATAGACACTATAAACCTTGCAATACTAAA
>NC_068987.1:14399223-14403096 GCF_001194135.2 Octopus bimaculoides | reverse complement strand
ATTTTGCCTGTCTTTACGTTCTGAGTTCAAATACTGTTAGCAGTGATGTTAATGATTGTGATAGTTACAGGGACAATGGTTGTTCGTGTAGGTGTCGTTGTTGTCGTCGTTATTGTTGTTGTTGTTGTTGGTGGTGGTGGTGGTGGTGGTGGTGGTGCTGGTGGTGCTGTTGTTGGTGGTGATGAGGGGGCAGCAGCAGAAGGATGATAGCGTTCTGCTGATGTTGTTGACTGGGTTAATATCGTCTGCCTTCACAAACGCACTCATGTATTTACATAAAACGAATCATAATCTGACGTAACCTTGGTAACCACATGCAGACGTCTGCTTTCATTTTACGTCAATTATGATACTGGAGTCATCATATACATAGTTAAACCACACGTGAATGGCAGCATGGTTAAGAAGGTTGCTTATCAAATACATGGTGTTCTGTTCGATCCCACTATGCAGCACCTTAGGCAAATATCTTCTAACATAGCCTCGAAAAGATAAAAAAAGAAGCATTGCTAATTAAGTTTAGTAGACTAAAATATATGTAGACGCACCACAATGAAAACTTTGGGAGGTTTCATGGTTGGCAGAGTTAATATATTCTTCGGTTTAACACCAATACATCTTTGGCTATTTTTAGTGGAGCCTTAAGGCATTTGGGTCAGGTCTCTGGTCTGTTTGTTAATGTTAGTCTTGCAAAGAGGGTCGTAGATGCTGCCCTTTTCTCCGTTGTTGTCACAAATAGATCTGAGGCTTTTTTGCCTGTCTACGTTATGATGCTGTTCTATATACGGTATGTCATGTTATACATTCACACATATGCGTACACGTGTATGTGTGCGGTGAGGATGAGTGTATGTATGTACGCATGCATACATGCATGTATGTATGTATGTATGTATTGTATGTATGTATGTATGTATGTATGTATACATGTATGTATGTATGTGAGTCTCTTATACTGTATTAAATGTGTGTATATGTATGTAGGTATAGGTTTATGTATATATGTGCATAAATACATATATGTCCATAGATAGATAGATAAATATAGATGTGTATATATATATACATATATATATATAGAGAGAGAGAGAGAAGAGAGAGAGAGAGAAGAGAGAGAGAGAGATGCATATGCACATAGGTAGGTGTGTGTGTGTGTGTGTGTGTGTGTGTGTGTGTGTGTGTGTGTGTGTGTGTGTGTGTGTGTGTGTGTGTGTGTGTAAGAATTTGTGTGCGTAATTCTGCAATTAATGCCATTCAATTCAATATTATTGTCTACAAAATACAACGAAAGTAAAAATAGAAAAGAAAAACATTGATAGATAGACAGATGCCGTATGTAATTGTATCATGAGATGGGGTTTTTTCTGTTTTGTGTTTTGTTCGTTATTTCTTATCTAATCTTTTTTTGTTGTAATTGTCAGACAATAAGTCTTACATCTTTTGACGGTCTCATCGAAATATTGGGCTTATAATAGTTCTAAACGAATCGATTTTGCTCCAGTATTGCGAAGCCCAACACTTCAAACATGTTGCTTAATTATGTTGTCAATGAATTTAAGTGTCCCAGTGTGATTGCATAATTTGGGAGCTAAAATTACTTTCGTGTTGTCATTACGTACGCATGAATGTTCTCATTATCTTAATTCTAATATCTGCCGGGGGGCAGCCAAAATGCACTTGAAGATCTCTACTTTAGACAAGACGAAGACACGAACCAATAAGAAAGTTTTTATGCAGTTATTCGATTTGCTAGATCCACTGATTTGCTTATATCGGTGCTACCATCGTCCCCATTATTTGACTAGTATTTTAACAGCACCGAAATGATGGAAGGTAAAGCTAACCAAATTTAACCTAAATTTCACTCAAAATCGCACGCTCTACCAACAGGATGGTAGCTGGGCAGAATCGTGAGGGCGTCGAACAAACTGCTTTGCAATATTTGTTCTAGCTCTTTACGTGCTGAGTTCAAATCCAGTGAAGATCAACTTTGCCTTTCATCCTTTCAGTGTCGTAAGATTTGTTGGACAGGTTTATAATACAACTTTGATATTTTAATGTAACCTAAAGCTGGTGAACTGGTACATTCGTAACAGCATCGGACAAAATGCTTGGTGGTATTTCTTTTGGTTCGTTACATTTTGAGTTCAAATTGCACCGAGGTCGACTTTGCCTTTCATCCTTTTAGGGTCGATTAAATAAGTACCAGTTACACACTGGTGTCGATATAATCGACTTAATCCGTTTGTCTGTCCTTGTTTGTCCCCTCTGTGTGTAGCCCCCTGTGAGCAGTAAAGAAATAAACGTTAGCACGCCGGGCGAAATGCTTAGCGGTATTTCATCTGTCTTTACGTTCTGAGTTCAAATTCTGCCGAGGTCGACTTTGCCTTTCATCCTTTCGGGATCGATAAATTAAGTACCAGTTGAGTACTGGGGTCGATGTAATCGACTATCCCCCTCCCCCAATTTCAGGCCTAGTGCCTATAATAGAAAGGATTATATTTGCATATGAGGGTGGACGGTGGTAGTCTCTCGTCGTCCAGGAAGAACAGTTCTGCAATTTCTTGCAGTACAATCTGCATAAATGATGTGTTTATAGTTATCAGATGTATGCGCTGCATGTTTTCTCACTCCCTCCATTAAATCGACGTTGTCAGCCAGCCTCACCTAGCGACGATATTTCCCAGTCGGCATGTTACGGCTTTCAAGCCATTTTGGGTCTTCGGGTTTCAGTCATAAATAGAACCTGGCTTTGTTGACTACCTCCTGTATCCTCCTTATTACTTTTCTCAGCTCTGAGCTCGAAAATGCAAACTTTCTTTTATATAACGTTGCAATTTTCCTTTCAGTGAAACCTCTAGCCCCTACTGCCAGATGGTAATACTCGACAGTCCATCCGTTCTCCGCACTCTTCGATTAATCTCTCATACCTCTTCTCCTTCCGTTGCTCTGCATTAGCGATGATCTCTTCCCATGGCACTGTCAGCTCTAGCAAAATTCCAATTTTTCGTTCTGTGTTCCATAGGATTAAGTCTGGTCTTTTTGTTGTTTTTTAAAAAATATGTAATTTGCAAATGAAAAAGGCTAGATCTCTGGGTTCGATTCGTTTGACTAAAATATTCTTGAAGGCGGTGCAGTCTAATGGGTGAAACAAGTAGAAAATAAAAGAAAAATTCTTTACTATTTTCGAAATCTATTGAAACAAAGACTGTATTTCAACAGAAATATAGTAAGTAACGTGTAATTTGAGCGATATTTAGCTGATATTTCTAGCAGGTTAAGCAACCATTTAGAGGCTTTCACGCTGGTTGGAAGAGTATTTTATGAGACTCCCGTAGTTTTCCATACGATTTTTGAGGGGAAAAATAGGATTTTCGAATAAGCTACCTTTCACGCAGCAGATGATTTGTGGCGTGTTTGTTCGTATTTTTGTTTTTCTTCTTATTAATCCTGGCTGAATTAAGAATGTTAAGTGTAAGCGGTGATAAGTAAGTGTGTATTCTATGACAGTTGACTATTATACTAAGAAGGAAACGAAAAGAGAATTGAAGAATTTTTTTTTTTTTTAAATCTCTACAGATCGATAGAAATTTAAAATACAAAACAAGAACGAGAGGAAGATTGAATTAAGGAAATAAGGGAATAAAGGAATGAATGTGTTAGAAGTGAAGGTGAATGACTGAATAGTTGCACGGGTGAATATGTTTATAATGTGAAAGACATCGAGAATAAAAGACTAAAGATGTGACGTCGTTTGTTTGTTCTCACACGGTTCGAATTTCAATTGGTGTGCGCATATATACGTGTGTTTGTGTGAATGCATGTATATATAAATGTGTATGTGCGTATGTGCATGCATATATGTGTATATAT
>NC_068987.1:14394158-14395204 GCF_001194135.2 Octopus bimaculoides | reverse complement strand
CCTTAGGTATAATAAAAAAATACTCAGACAAATACATAACAAAAATACCAGGACTTACAAATATATGTAACATACAGAAAATTGCACTACTGGGTACTGCACACATCCTACGCAAAACACTTTCAATACAGTAAACATAAAAGCACCACAGCAAACCACAGCATATACCCAAGGCGCACAGAGCTGCGCTCGGTAGTGAAGTGAAAGCACGTTATAAAAATAAAACTACTGAACAATAATAATAATAATAATGATAATAATAATAACAATAATAATAAGTGCCCTGATACAGTAGCAGGCAGTGGCTCTCATGGCTTTTGATCTTAACTGATTGGAAGTGTTATCATGTACATGTTTTTCTTGGTATAAAAGATGGGCTTCAGCAAATATTCTGCTCAGTACCATAGATTTGCTTGTCAGTTACTTGACCTTAACCAGTTGAGCATGTCCCTTATGTGCATCTCTGATCATGAGCAAGAATAGTTGTGGAGTATCATAACCACGTGTTGAGGAAGACTTTGTGGGGTTTGAATAATTCACCACTGAAAATATGGGAGCATCATAGCTATGTGTTGAGAGGAATTCTTTGGGGTTTGGAATAATTGACTTATGGAAACATGGGTGTTTCGTTCAACATCCTTAAACAACCCTTATTCAGGGACCTTTTGAGCAGGTTGGGCCACTCGACCTGAAGAAAATTCTAACTGGGCCCCATCTGCAAGATTATGCGCTGTTTATCTTGATATGAGGTTGCCATGTCGCGCACATATGGTTGTGATGTATGTGCCTGGTGTACCCTTATCAGACGGGTAGCCATGACGGGTATATTGGGCTTCGTATATTTTACCCCAGTGTCACTTTGATGGCATGCACTGCTCTCTCACTCAATAATAATAATAATGGTTTCAAATTTTGCCACAAGGGCAGCGATTTGGAGGGGGTGAGACGATTACATTGACCCCCAGTGTTCAACTAGTATTTATTTCATCGACCCCCGTAAAGATGAAAGGCAAAGTTAGCTTCGGCGGAATTTGAACGAGGTCGAC
>NC_068987.1:14387364-14392567 GCF_001194135.2 Octopus bimaculoides | reverse complement strand
GTGTGTGTGTGTGTGTGTGTGTGTGTGTGTGTGTGTGTGTGTGTGTGTGTGTGTGATGTATGTATATCGCATGCCTATGCAATAATTTTGGATCCAAAAGTGAACGATATTTCGGCATCTTGTGTATTTTCAGCAGGTTCAAAAAATAATTTTGTCACTCTACTTCATTTTGGTTAATATATATAGGATTCAGGCAACTCCACCAAAATGAAGTAGATTGACAAAATTATTTTTCGAACATTGACATAATTATTTTTTGAACCTGTTGCAGACACACAAGAAGTGGAAATATCGTTCACTAGATGACAGTGGCACTCTTCTTCTAATTTTTATATTATTATTATTATTATTAATAATAATATTCACTTCTATATTTAAGAGATGAGGAAATATATACATTATTTACATTATTTACATTTGACGGGCATTTGTCCTCGTCTTGTTTGTTGTTAACACAACGTTTCGGCTGATATACCCTCCAGCCTTCATCAGGTGTCTTGGGGAAATTTTGAACCTGGGTTCTCATTCCCAAAGACACCTGATGAAGGGTGGAGGGTGGATCAGCCTAAACGTTGTGTTAACAACAAACAAGATGAGGACAAATATCCGTCAAATGTAAATAATGTAAATATTGTAAATTGTTATTATTATTATTATTATTATTATTATTATTATTATTATTATTATTGTTATTATTATTATTATCATTTAAAACTGTTGGATTCAGCTCCATGCGACTTAAAAGTTTTGCCTGAACAAGCCGGGTTTCTGTTAGAAGCCAAAAGCCAAATCAAACTGTTTTAAATAATAATAAATGTAACTCCTACTAAATGCGTTGAGTGCTTTTTCTTTCGTTTGCCCACTCACCCGTGTGTGTGTGTGTGTGTGTGTGTGTGTGTTATTATAATGACTTGCAGTCGGACTGCTCAAGAGCGGTGTCTCTGCTGGAGTATTGAAATGTATATAATTACATCAGTAATTTGGTGAACATAACTTATTATTGGATTAGATGTTTTCAAAATAAATATGGTTGCCACCGCTGTCACAGAAATTTCAGATTTTGTGAGAGACTTCAGTCAGTCCAATAGACATCTTCAACCATGTTTCTAATAATAGAATATTCTTGTAACATTGAAAAGAAGAAAGATGCATTGGATACACTACGTCTGCGAAAACACGACAAATCAAATCGTCAAGACTAGAGCACTATATGAAAGGCTTCCTGCAGTTTTCTGTCTAGAAAAATTTGACTTAAAAAGTATTAGTGTAACCGAAGCGATGACAGAATAAGAGGCTTTCTCAACGTATCATGCAGTAGATTCGAAACAAATTTCTTTCTTACATACCTATGCCTTATCATTGTTAATGCCTTAAATAAGGCATCAAGCTGTTCGGCAAAAAGAGACCGATGATGGAATAAGTACTAGACTTAAGAGATAAGTCCTGAGGTCGATTTGTTCGACTAATACTCTTCAATGCGGTGCTCCAGCATGGCCGCAGTCAAATGACTGAAGCAAGTAAAAGAATTCCGATTTCAAATCCGGACGGAGTCAACTTTGCCTTTCATCATTTCGGTGGTCAATAAAATAAAAAGCACCGGTCTAATTCTAAGGGTTATTGGGACCAACTTGCCCCCTTCACTCAAAACCGTTGCCCTTGTGTCTAAATTAAAAACCATAGGCGTTTTTGTTTATCGAGTTCGACTCGACTCAACTCAACGCCTTCCTCTCAAAAATGCTGGCCTTGTGCCTAAATCAGAAACTGTTATTAATCTTATTCGTTGTATTGTCTTTAGTTACTTAACCAATTAGCCTAACAATGACCAATAGTTTATATTAATATTCATTTATAGAATAAATATTTGTCTTTGAAAGTTTCCAATCATAAAAGAAACAAATCATTTATCGGACGGAAATTAAACTTCATGTTGGCCAGAATCCAGAACCGGAAGAAAAAAAGCAAGAACGAAGAAATATGTCTTCCTCCTTTTCGAGTTTTTAAATACGATCTTTCACTTTATTTTTATTTCGCCTTGTTTTAGGATGTTTTTATTTTCTACTTCCTTACATATTTATTTATTTATTGTAAATTCTGTCAGACAATAAAGAATGGCAAAAGAGAATTATTGAGATATCAAGAGACTGAATAATCAAATCCAATGGGTTTTTTTTTTTTTTCTTTCTTTTTTCGTTTCGTTATTTTTCAATCAGACATCTTATCTCTTATCTCTTGTCTTTTTATCTTTTATCTTTTATCTTTTTTCTTTTACTTCTTTCAGTTAGAGGACTCTGGCCATGCTGGGGCACTGCCTTGAAGGGCATTTAGTCGAACAAATCGACTCCAGTACTTGTCTTAATTTTAAAGACTAGTACTTATTCTATGGGTCACTTATGCCGAACCGCTAAGTTACGAGGACGCAAACAAACCAAGCTGTGAGTGGGGGACAAACACAAGCACAAAGACACACTTATACATATATATGCATCTATATATGTATATATAATGGGCTTCTGCATAGTTTCCGTCAACCAAATTCACTGACAAGGCATTAGTCTGTTCGGGGTTATAACAGAAGATATTTGCCCAGTGGGACTAAACCCAAAACCGTTCACTAATTTGGATTTTTTTTTCGGCCTACCTAGTTATTATTAGTATTATTTTGACCCCGGGTCACGCCTAAGTCAGCAAACTTGATCAAATACAGTCCAGCTGTGTCCATCCCATCTATTTTGTGACATAGAGGACTACAACGTCTAATGTATCCTTACCTAAAACGGTAGGGTATGGTGTGACGGAGATTTAGCTGCACGTTTGTTGTTCTTTTTCGTTTCGTTTTTTGTTTCCGTTCTTGCAGGCTGGGAAACAACATTGAAGGTCCTATAGCAAGCGTCTGCCTGGTTGGTCTGTCAAGTTCTAAGCCCTCTTCTAGCAAGCCAAATAAACCAAACAATTGCACCATATAAAGTTGTTGTTGTTGTTGTGGCAACTGTTGTCGTTGCATTTAAACCGGCCATATCTGACCCCAAATATTCTAGCTGTTTTACGTTCAAACCGTCTCGATAAGGCGTCTCACACCTACCTTACAATATTATTCTAAAAATAGACTGTCACATCATCGAGGTCTTAAAGTTGCGAGATAATGCAGGATTATTTCATAATAGTGTAAATAAATGAGTATTTACATTTGACCGATTAATCTGAATGCTAAAGGGTTAAACTGGTGTTGACTTTGAGCTAGTCAATGATCAAAAGCATTCAAGTGATTAACCTCTCGCCCTACAATTACTAGTGCCGTCTGTTCCCTTATAGAATTTGTAACACACACACACAGAGACATGTGTGTGTGTGTGTGTGTGTGTGTGTGTGTGTGTGTGTGTGTGTGTGTGTGTGTGTGTATATATATATATATATATATAAAACCCATTCCTTACACCCACTCCCACATACCCCACCTCTACTCCCCACCCTCTGCCTACTCAGTTTCTGTCTATAGTTTCTGTCTACCAAATCCACTCAGAAGGCTTTGATCGGCCCGAGGCTATTTACCCAAGGTGTCACGCAATGAGACTGAACCCAAAAGCAAAGTCATTGAGAAGCAAATTTTTTAACCATACATCCAGGACATTGAAAGAATGCAGTACCGTCTTCAATATAGCAAAGAACATTCTCGAAGATGTAAACCATAGAGAAATGTCAAACAGATTGTGTTTTACATACAGCCCTGGGGTCTCAGCCCCTGATTTTCTTTAGTCCTTCACTTCCTTAGATTTCTAGCGCTTAGTAAATTACCCCACAAGACAGCAGGGGTTTATTATTGTAGTGGGCATGTTTGTGCAGAACCAATCCCACTCTCCCGTCCTTCTAACTTGTACTAGTCTAGTCTGGTCTGATTTGGTGCAACAAGTGCCACGAGACTAATGGACATCAAGATGCAGGGTTTATATGGAGTTACCTTCTCTTAGATGAGCATGGATGCTACGGACGTACTGACTTGTCTTTCCTTCGTGGTGTATCCATGAATGCAAAAGTAGTATGTGTACTTGGGGCTTAGCACTTACTTCTGGAAACAGCCCAAGTACAGCAGAAATGGTTAAGATATTGTCTCTGCAATACCGTTGATCAGTTGAAAGAAAGACCAACCATTGTATACAAATGAGAAAAACCTTTTCCTCTTCAATTACAATAAATCTGTGGACATTTCAAAAACCAGATCAGAGATATTCAAAAAATGCTGGCACTTTTGATGGTGAAAGCTAAGTGGGGAATAAAACTAGTAACTTGCTAATGCAAGCAACTCGCCTTCCTTCACGTCACCAATGATATATCCAAGGAAGGCCAAGTGTCGTCCCAGGCATTAATGAAACAACACAAAGAGCCGTAACAGATACTGCAAGATATCTGACTGTTCCACCAAATCATTGCCCTCAATTGGGATGTGGTTTATCGACTCTGAAACGATGAAAAGCAAAGTTAACTTGGTTGGATTCGAACTCAGAGTGCAAAGAGTCGGAACAAACACTACAGATCATTCTATCCAACGAGTTATTACCTCTGCCAGTTCGCTACCTTATTCACATAAGCATGTGTGTATGTGTCTGTAGTTATATGCACGTAGATATATACATGCATATACATAATACACACGTACACGAGTATATATATATAAGGATAAGATCATTATCTAAAATATCGATCGTATCAAGGGGCCAGCTTGGGAATAAAAACCTTATAGGTGGTAATCATTATCTAATATATATTATAATTAAGGGTATCCAAGAGATACCCTTAATTATAATATATATTAGATAATAGATTATATAGTATACACACTGTAACTTACCGGTAAATCACGTTCATTTTCAGTGTTCGTTGGGTATTTGATTAATGAGAGACAGAAGATACGAACACACACACACGCAAGTATATATAATATACATACGTATGTATATATATATATATACATATACGATGGATGCTGAAAAGTTCCTGGCTTTAAGGGTATCCTGAAAGGCCTGGCTGGAAGCCCAGCTTTCCGAGTTCTCTTACAGGGCTTAGAAAACATGAATGACTGCTGCAATAAGTGTATGAATCTGAGAGGGGAATACGTTGAATAAAATCATAATTAACTGATCCTCCTGTATTTTCTTCTACCCAAACCCAGGAACTTTTCAGCACTCTCTCGTATATATATATATATATATAT
>NC_068987.1:14386154-14386453 GCF_001194135.2 Octopus bimaculoides | reverse complement strand
TTTTTTTTTTTTTTTTTTTTTTTTTTTTTTCATATATTTTTAATCATAAAGAAATGAAAATAAACGTTAACTGAAAACAAGAAATGGAAGAATGGTAAAGAAAGGAACGGGAGAATGAAAGAGAATACAATGGCAGAAGCTAAAGAATTAAAGGAAAATGTTGACGTCACTGGTACGCATTTATCAAGCCTGTCAATTAATGTAATATTTAAACGGATGTGTTTTGCGGATAAATCTGCGTTTGTGTGTGTGTATGTGTGTGTGTGTGTGTGTGTGTGTGTGTGTGTGTGTGTGTGTGT
>NC_068987.1:14378285-14385916 GCF_001194135.2 Octopus bimaculoides | reverse complement strand
ATATATATATATATATATATATATATACATATATAAGTAGATAGATAGATAGATAGATAGATAGATAGATAGATAGATAGATAGATAGATAGATAGATAGATAGATAGATCATTGAAATATATTTCAAAAAAATTGTTTGACGTGGAGAAAAAGAAATATCACATGTTTCTTGTCGTATCCTTCATCGGAGAAAAGGTATAAAAATTTATTTCCTGTTGACACTGAATAAATAGATTAAGTAATGAGAAGGAATATAAAAAGAGAACTGTGTAGAAAAACGGGGGTGGGGGAAAGAAAGAAATTAGTTAAAGATGAAAGAAGGGAAGGAAGGAAGGAGAAAACAGGTCATAATGTGAAAGACCTGAGTTAGAAGGACAGTGTTCGAAGCGGAAAAAAATAATCAATTGGAAAACTGCCAAATTTGAAATACTAGGAAATTAGGGGTAAAGATCACAAGAATGAATGACAAGTAGGAGGTTATCTACAAGAATGTTACAAATTTGCAAAGCGAAGAAAGGAGAGTTCAGTCTAGTGATAGGAAGGAAAAAGACGATGAGGGTTGCTAAACTGCGAACATGTAAAGGAAAGTGTGTTCGGCAGAGAATGAGAGGATTTTATTTATGCCTGCGGGTTGTGAGACTTCGATTGTGACTAGCGCGGCACGGATGCCAACGACCCTGCGCGATATCAAGACTTGTTCTCGGCATCCTCTTTTAAGAGGAGTCAGGCTGGTCGAACTGGAGATCCATAAAATCCACTACTAGAAGGAAACTCCGATTTCAAATCCTGAGCGAGTGGATCTCGTTAACGTGGGCAGCACTGCGATTGTTTAAAGAAAGGAAACAGAAAACCAACCTTCCTTAATGTTTTGAAGCATTCCATCGGTTACGACGACGAGGGACCCAGCTGATACGATCAACAGAACAGCCTGCTCGTGAAATTAACGTGCAAGTGACTGAGCACTCCACAGACACGTGTACCCCTAACGTAGTTCTCAGGGAGACTCAGCGTGACACTTAGTGTGACAAAGCCGGCCCTTTGAAATACAGGTACTACTCATTTTTGCCAGCTAAGTGGACTGGAGCAACGTGAAATAAAGTGTCTTGCTCAAGGACACAACGCGTCACCGGGAATCGAACTCACGACCTTACGATCATGAGTCGAATACCCTGACCACTAAGCCACGCGCCTTCACTGTTTTGAAGGTTGGGCATTGAAAATTTCAGGAAGTTCACATACTCAGAAGGTAAGAAAATGGAAGCCTCATGTGCCACCTTGGCACGAAGTGGAAAGAAGAAAAGAAATGGGTAATGAAGTTTCTAGTGTAAAGCTAGTGTTTTTCTCCAAGCATCCGAATAATGGCAGAGCCAGAGACGTAGCCGAATGAGTGGTCTGGAGTATTGAAATATTTTCAAATAACTGTTTGAAAAATGCTATGGTGATGTTGTAGATATCAAAGAGTTTCTCTGAAGCAACGATCGCCTTCACTCAAGTATAGAGATTTTTCTGGGCTTACTGGCAGTTCAATAAATAAGGTGAGCAGCGGGACAGTCACAGATCGGCGACTTGGCTTGGAGTTTGAAGGGAAGTTAAAAGCATCCTCTTGGAGATGAAATGTCAAGTGTAACATATGGAGAGCGGTATTTCGTCTGCCGTTACGTTCTAAGTTCAAATTCCGCAGAGGTCGACTTTGCCTTTCATCCTTTCGGGGTTGATAAATTAAGTACCAGTTGCATACTGGGTCGATCTAATCGACTGGCCTCGCTTTTCCCAAAATTTCGGGCCTTGTGCCTAGAGCAGAAAAGAATCCCATTTCACGGTATCTTGGGAAAGTGTCTTCTATTATAACTCTGGGCCGACCAGTGCTTTGTGAGTGAATTTGGTGTGTGTATGTGTGTGTGTGTGTACGCGCGCGCGTGTTTATGTGAGTATATGTCTCTGCTTTTGTGTTTGTCCTCGCCACCGCTTGACAGCCAGTGTTGGTTTGTTTACGTCCCTGAGACTTAGCATTTCGGTAAAAGATACCAATATAATAATAGCAGATCCTAAAATAAATAGTTGTGTCGATTTCATCGACTGAGCCCTTCAAAGCAGTGTCCCAGCATGGCTGCAGTTCAATGGCTGAAACACGTAAAAGGTAAAAGATAAAATATTGAAGTTTGCCTTTCGTCGGAGAGAGAAATTAAAACCAGGCAGAAACAGTTAGCGACCCCCATTGAGAAAGGGAGATAATTTTATTTTTAATTAAGAGTTAATTTCACAAAAGTAATTTACGTTCTAATAACTAAAAACGAGGTTTAAAAAAGAAAAGAAGCTAAAGTAGTAGTAGTAGTAGTAGTAGTAGTAGTAGTAGTAGTAGTAGTAGTAGTAGTAGTAGTAGTAGTAAAGAACGACATGCCTGATAGAACTCTGCATCAATGAGAGCACTGCATTAACAATAGCAACGTCAACGACAGGAAGAAGAAGAAGAAGAAGAAGAAGAAGAAGAAGAAGAAGAAGAAGAAGAAGAAGAAGAAGAAGAGAACAACAATATCAACAAAAATAACAAAATAATAATAATAATAATAAAAACAACAACAACAACAACAACAACAACAACAACAACAACAACAATAATAATAATAATAATAATAATAATAATAATAATAATAATAATAATAATAATAACCAAGAGCAATGGCGGCGCTAGCAACGACAGGAGTATAGAAATTTAATTAAGGAAAATTAAATAAATAAATATTTAAATGTCATGTTTGAAATTCTTCAATTGAAGATGGCTCCATGATTATCTGGTGTTCTTGGCATTTTCATTTGTTTCGATAGCATAAAAATATTTCGTGAAAGCAAGTCTAAGAAACAAAAAGACGCAAAGTGCACATATATATATTTTTTTTTTTTTGAATGATTTTAGCTATTGAATTGCGGCCATGTAGGAGCATTGCCTTGAAGGTTTCTTTCTTTCTTTTTTTTTTTTTTTAGTTGATCAAATCAACTCCATTACTTATTTCAGTCCTGTTCTTATTTTATCGATGTCTGTTTATCGAATGGCTAGACACCCATTTTTTCTTTTTTTTTCTTTTTTTTTTTGACATAGAGGGACACACAGTTTTGCTCATAAAGATACACAGGATACGAACACCGGTTCACACGTGAAAACATACACAGACACAATACGTGGTCTGATCAATAAGAATCCGGATTGTTGCTGTAGTAACAAAGCTAAAGCACGCAGAATGAATCCGCTTGGCACAGATTGACCTTAAGCTTTGTGCATGCGCACTAAATCATAACGTTCTAACTCCCTTCCGTTGTGTGTTGCAACGTATTTAGTTGTATCTCGGGCGGTTCATTATGCTAATAATAAACACATGCACTGGTTCTGTTTCACTTCTTTATTTTTTTATTTGTAAATTAGTTAACTATTTAACCAATTAACCAATTGACAACTGAAAGAATTGAAGTGAAATAAAACGAATGCATGTGTTTATTATTGGCGTAATAGCCCTCCCGAGGTATAACAAAATATCATTTGTTTAAAATTATTTTTTTCTTTTAGAAAAAGCATGGTTTCACACAAATCGCTGGTGTTGGCGACCGTTAGCATGAGTTGAAGCTTCCTTATAATGCTCATTTCTCAATTTCAATTCATTGGCGAGACGTATCTTTAGCAGGTACAGCATATTAATTATTGTATATATATTTTCTTTTTTTCAATTTATTGATTTTAAAAAATACTTCTTTTCAACGATTATTTTCTTTTTATCAAGTTATTGCATTTGATAGTCAATAAGCTTTTCTGAAGTTGGCATATTAATGAATTGAAAAATTCGAAGAGATTTAAAAGTTAATTTTTTTTTTATCTTTTACCTTTGACTTTCACATGTTTCTGTGACCGGACTGCGGCCATACTGGGGCTCCGCCTTGCAAGGATTTTAATCGAGCAGATCTATCCACAATGCTTATTTTTTAAAAGTTCGGTACTTATTCTATCAGTTTCTTTTGTCGATCTGTTAATTTATGGAGACGTAAACAAACCAACACTGATCGTTAAGCAGTGTGTGTGTGTATGTGTGTGTGTGTGTGTGTGTGTGTGTGTGTGTGTGTGTGTGTGTGTGTGTGTGTGTGTGTGTGTGTGTGTGTGTGTGTGTGTGTGTATGGGTGTGTAAATAAGAGCGTTGTAGTTCGTTGCAAACTAAAACATCTCTGTTGCCATATTTATTTAAATACTTGCAGCTTGTAACTGATGGTGTAAGAGTGGCTTTTGATCTTATATGCCTTATTATGGACTTGTTTACAGGTTAAAACTTTTAAATAAAAGTCTTTTGAAGCTGTAGATTACTCATAACGTAAAAGATTTGTGTTTGGATTTGCTAAGCCGACGTTTTTGGAGGTCGACGAAAAGCACCATCTTGCCAAATTTTAAAAAGTAGAACCGACGTGTTTTCAATCTTATATATGCACAGCTTCCCTAACTCCATCTTAGTTCTCGTTGTTCTCGAAATATTGTCAAACAGCTTTTAACAGTAGTAATATAAATGTATTAGAAAAGTCTTAGTTAAAAATATAGTTATGCTAACATAACTAATCTACAAGTATAGCTGTCAGTTGAACTTGTTAATTGGTGATAAGAGCAGATTTTCGTAGCTTGGCTCATTTTGCTCTATAATTGGCTGTTATGTCATGACGGGTAGTAAGGCTGAATTTGCGACGAAGCAGAGCAATGGTACCCCGTTACATATAATTGATGGCATCATGGAAAGTATGAATCATGAGTTGACAGAGAAACTAGGTTTCTACAGATTTATATATAACTTAATATTTAAGCAATTGCAGAGTGGAAGGCGTTTATAAGCCATTTAAAAACACGCAAAAACCGTTAGATTCACTTCAACATTTAAATTTAATTTGCCAAAATATTTTCGTCGCTTTGTGACTGCGACCTGTTCACTGACAAAATTCCGTGCTGCATCTTTTTAAATGGCTTATAAACACCTTCCACGCTGCAATTGGTTTCGTTCCAGCACACGCTCTCAGATCAGGTCACTTGCTATGCAAGCACATCTTAATATTAAAGAAACATCATATAATAATTTTAAACAGATCGATCAACCAGATAGAAGCTCCCTCATTGGCTTGTAGCATTTCTAGGAGTTCAGGTTATTTTCTAACTTGAGTTATTTACTTTGGGATAAATATTTGTGATTTCTCCAGATGATGAGGAAGACTTGTGCTACAGGGAGACTAAAGCTGTAAACAATAACCTAACCTATTTAAGTGATTTCTAGATTAGCATCACTGTTAAGTTTCTTAGAGAAGAGCTCTCTGTACTGAGTTATTGAGCTCAAGACGAATAGCTAACAGTTGGTGGATGTGTTTGGAGAAAGATATACGCGCAGATTGAGACCACAAATACTTTCGATGTTTGATTTCTTTATATGCTTCATACTATTGGGTTGTCAGATTAATTCGTTCGTTGTTTTCCCTCCATTTAATTTAATCCTTTCCAATGTTATTTGAATTCACAGAAAGAAATATCTTTATCATAGTGTTTTACGGTTTTTGGAGCTCAATGCTTCCTCTACTTTTTATTACTGTTTTTGAAATCTGAATAAATTGTATCACTTTTCAGACCATAGCTTACCAAGAAGGAAAAAAGAAAAAAATATTTATCTGACAACGAACGACTTAATCTGACAATGAACGAATTTATCTGACAGCCCAATATAAAGACTAGCTCTGTAAATGTTTGAGTTTCGTATGAAGATTAGTTTCAATAATTGCCTGAGTAGCCAGAAATCTAATGAAAAAATTCCCTATTCTGAGTGTCCAGCTTACAGAAAAACAGCAATGCGTGATGCATTCTCATCAACTGTCCGTAAACAGCGTACTTTACAAGACTTCAGCAATCTAGCAGTCATCTGCAGATCATCGTACTTGTCATCAAATTTGATGAAGTTAATCAACAAGCTATCAGCACTCTATCGTCAACCAATCAGATTCTTAATCACCATCGATTTTAGTCTGGCTTATCTGTAGCTATCAGACTTAAAACTCCTTTCAATTTTGGTACAGTCTATACGAAAACCATTAGACTTTAAATCGCCATTAATTTTGGTGTAGCTCATTTGCAGCGCAGAAGATTCGCAATATAAACAGTTTTAGATCTTACATAAAACCGCCATTGATGTTTCTCTTATTTTACGAGTTCAAAATGTGGGTGACATTGACAGATATTTTCTTTAACAGATTCCTTTTTTCCCCACGGTATACGAACTTATCTAAACTCATAAACTTCGTTGTTTCCTTTGTCTAAACAACGGCAATGAATTGAAATTTGTAACCATAAGGCAATGAAAGCAGCTTTTAGACGCAAATGTTTATAAATCAATGAGCAGGCTTCCATTTCATGAGTCGTATTGAGGTTTGCTGTCAGACCACCGGTATCTTTTTGACAGTTACGAAGTCGACTTCTATAATGAAAATAATGAAAAAAAATAACTGGAAATTTAAATCAAACATTTTCAGCAACTGAACTATATTATTATCGCCCAGAAAGAGTTCAGCCTTAACCCGTTTCTTTTCCGAGGCATCCAGAAATTATTTAGCATAAGATATGTGGTTCATAGATGTAAAGTCGTAGAGAAAATCAGAGTGTAGTAAGTTTGAATATTTAAATGAGCGCGACAAATAGGGGAGACACTTCCAGACATAATTCGGTTTTATTAGACTTCCTTCGTAAAGTATAGACTACTATAGCTTAAGGATGTAAATATATTGACCAACAAGAAATAGCAGTCAAATGCTTTCAAATCACACCTCACTGTCTTAAAACAAAACAAAAAACGATCGCTTGCTCATTTTAGTCCTAGATATACAAAAACTTGGCTTGGTAGGTGGTCATGGCTGAAACGACTTTGATCAGAGATCTATTCAACCAGGACTGATCTGTGGTTGTACAACGATGATGACAGCAAGCAGTAGCAAAAACAACATCAATATCAACAACGACAAAGGCGACGGCAGCTTCAACAACAACAACAACAACGGTACAATTATAAATTATATTTCTGACATAGCAATTTAGATTTCTGCGATAAATCAAATTATTTGGTTTGTTAAATTCTCCGATAGTGATCTATGATGCCATAACACGATTAGAAGCCGTTTAATTTAAAGCTGTATTAAAACAATATACAGACCATTGTGACAGGTGGACAAATCAAGAAGATTCAAGCCTATGCTTTAACATATCTAATGTGGCGTTCATTTAAAAGAAAGCAAAGCGACAAATGATTATGAGTTGAAGATAACACAATTTCAGTTATTGACGAAAATAATTTTCCGCTTTCCGGCAAAAACGGGAGACAACTCTAGGAAATGTTTCGGTTTTATTGGACTATCTCTTCCAGCCTGTGGCGTTTGGGACGTTTTGAGGAGCTGGGCTGCTAACCGCGAAGTTCTTGTCATCGTTAGCAGCTCTCCTCATCAAGATGTCAGATGTTGCCCGTGAGAGTGCTTGGCTTTTCCAACGCCTCAGCCTCGCCATCGCCCGTGGTAATTCCTCAGGCATTTTGGCTTGCAATAGTAGGTTCCATTGAACCTTGTGGTGTGCGAATAATGGTGTTATATT
>NC_068987.1:14376157-14378221 GCF_001194135.2 Octopus bimaculoides | reverse complement strand
GGGGGGGGGTTCTCGTTATTTTTTCTCGTTTCTATCTTAACCCTTTAGCATTCAGATTATTCTGTCAAATGTAAAGCTTATTTATTCACATTGTTCCGATTACTGTTGCTTACTTTCAGGATGGTGAAACATTTGCACTGTGCTTTTACAGTTGGTTTCAGTTTAACCCTTTAGCATTCACTCTGTTGTAAGCATTTGGCCGAGGACTTTGGCTTCAGGATAACGTCACTTCCTCCCACCGATCTCGAAAGCAATGTCTCCTCTTTTTGCTTTGACTTTGCGCTGAAATTTGCTTTGTGTGCAAATCTTGTCTCTCTTTATAAAGTGTATGAACATCTTTGCTAGGAACTATCGCAAATGTGCATTATTATGTGTCTATTATTTAAGATTGTTATTATGAAATAATACTTTCCTGAATTAAAAAAACTTCAATTCTGTCTTAAAAACCTTGGACGAGCAAATTTAACTTTTCTTTGTGTGCTAACTGTAAATGTGTATGCACGCACTTGCGCACAAGTGCATTGCTTAAAAGTAACATTGCTCGGAGTCCTTGGAAATATTAGGCTCATGGGTGCTGCCCTTCATTCCTTGTCTTGAACGGTGAGAAAAGATACGTGGAAAAAAATAATAAAAAGGCTAAATTAGTTATAATTATAGAGCGACAAAGTAAATGCGTGGCTTCGTATACAAACGTTTGTTAATGAGATATTTTGATGGACAAAAGAAAGTTTTGTTCGTTTCAATACTTTCAACAATATCATCTTTACCTGCTAGAGGTAGAGACCAAATCTCCCTCAAATGGCACTTTACCATTTCATAATGGAAGGATAATTACATTCCTAAGTAACACCTGTTCTGATGTGATAAACCATTTATTTTATTGGATTACAAGTACAAATCCGTCTTTCCAGACACTGATGGTCTGGAAGCTTTAATAATCCACACTAATCTATACTAATCTATATGTACCTGTATTTCATTTAATTATTTAAGTAAATTTAACATTTGTTTTAATTTAAAGTTTGTTGACCAAGGTGACCACCTCTGGTTCGAAACAAAAACGATTTGGAAAGATTTTGGGACCAAAGATTCCTGAAAATCAATGTTGTCGCTGTACTAGAACACTATTAATGATGTGTTTAGATATTTTATCTGCGGCAAACCTCCATGAATTCAAAACTAAATAAATTCCTTTTCATCTCATTGCATAATTATTTCTAATTAGCTTCTCGATGTCTGCCCACTCATTAAATATGTAAGAACTAGCTTAACTATTGCGTTTTCATGCAGAATGGAGCCATGAATCATTTATTCAGTAATTGATTCTGTTTCTCTACGCTAACAAATGTTTAATGATGCGTATTTACTTCGTGGTTCTGCCTTCCTTGCTTCCGCACGTACAATGAAGGTTATAACTGAATGTACTGAGCCGAAGAAAAGTACGAGGTAGTCGCAGCTGGGAAGCTTTTTATCATAGGCGTGCTTGAACAGAATTGACCTGTGGCTAAATAACAGCAACACTGCACATCAGTGCCTTTCAGCCATTTTTTTTTTTTTATCGATGGACCCCCTTGGATTCATATTTTACTCGGTGGACTCCTATAGCCATTCAATGTTTTAAAAAAATCCTGTTATACTTTTATAATTAAATATTATTAGTAAGGCGGCGAGCTGCCAGAATGTCTGGCCCCCTCCCCAAAAATTTCGGGCCTTGTGCCTAGAATAGAAAAGAGTAGTTAGCACGCCGGGCGAAATGCTTAACGGTATTTCGTCTACCGTTACGTTCTGAGTTCAAATTCTGCCGAGGTCGACTTTGCCTTTCATCCTTTCGGGGTCGATAAATTAAGTACCAGTTGTGTACTGGGGTCGATCTAATCGACTGGCCCCCTCCCCCAAAATTTCGGGCCTTGTGCCTAGAATAGAAAAGAATAGTTAGCACGCCAGGCGAAATGCTTAGCGGTTTTTCGTCTGCCGCTACGTTCTGAGTTCAAATGCCACCGGGGTTGACTTTGCCTTTCATCCTTTTGGGGTTGATTAAATAAGTACCAGTTACGCACTGGCGGT
>NC_068987.1:14374673-14375069 GCF_001194135.2 Octopus bimaculoides | reverse complement strand
ATATATATATATATATATATATATATATATATATATATATATATATATATATATATACACTATATTAAACTTACACACACACATATATATTATGTATACATATGTATGTATATATGTGTGTGTGTGTATGTATGTATGTATGTATGTATGTATGTATGCATGCATGTATGTATGTGTGTATATAATCCTATCACCCTTTTGTGAGAGGTCAACTTAATAAAGTCTATCGGACAGGATATTAACGTTTAATACCTTGGTCAAATCCTCTTTAATTTCACGGACATTTCAGTGTCATGGAGCGTCAATCCCCGCTCCTTATTTCTGTCTCTCTGGTCATCTCCGCCCCCTCTCTCTCTCTCTCTCTATCTATCTATCTATCTATCTATCTATCCCTCT
>NC_068987.1:14373636-14374663 GCF_001194135.2 Octopus bimaculoides | reverse complement strand
ATATATATACATATACACACATATATGAACACACACACAGATACACATACACACAGAGACTCACACATATATAGTTTCTATGTCCACTTACATCTACCTACTCACCTTCTCTCTCTATCTTTATCTCTATCTCTCTATCTCTGTATATGTGTGTATGTGTGTGTATATATATATATATATATATATATATATACACACACACACACACAGAGAGATAGCGACACACACACACAGATAGTGACACACACACACACACAGAGATAGCGACACACACACAGATACACACGCACATACATACACACACAGACTCACACATATATATAGTTTCCATGTCCACTTCTTTGTTTCTGTTGCTATCTGTTTTTAATCTATTTTTATCAAACCAATCGCTCACTCCATATTTGTCTGTATGCGCACACACAGACACACACACACTTTCTCTATCTATCTATCTATCTCTTTCTCTTCTTCTCTCTCTTTTTCTCCCCCTCTCTCTCTCCCTCTCTTACACACACACATACACACACATACACACACATACATACACACACATACATACACACACACATCTTTGAGTGTGTTCACGTGTATAACGAACTGCTTCTCTTTAATCCAGGTTGTATTGAAAACATGACTGTTTTATTCTATCTTAACAGATATGAGTTGCTCGCAGAGTTTTCTGAAATGGTAAAGTTTCTAAATCCATCTTCAACATTTTTAGACTTTCGTGTTCTCATCTTCAGGATGAAGTAAAGTTGGTGAATATAGGAGCCTTCAGGATGAAGTGAAGTTGGTGAGTGTAGACGGCCCCAAAGTGTTTAATGTTAATGTTATCATTGGAATTCATAATTTATGATCATTAAATGTTATACATCATCAGTCTGGTGTATATATTTTTCCGACTACTATATGTTAGCTGTGATGTATATATGCTTATAGGTGTGGTTGTGTACGGGCATAAGTATGTGTGTGCATAAATGAATATTTATATATATATATATATATATATATATATATATATATATAT
>NC_068987.1:14371768-14372699 GCF_001194135.2 Octopus bimaculoides | reverse complement strand
ATATATATATATATATATATAAATTTAATTAGAGGATCGATTTGTTCGACTAAAACCTTTTGTGGTGGTGCCCCACCATGGCCGCAGTCAAATGACTGAAACAAGTAGAAGATAAAAAATACACACACCTCATCCTCACCCAGCACACACACACACGCGTGTGTGTGTCTGTATGTCTGTGTCTGTGTGTTTATGCTTGTGTGTGTGAGAGGGAAAGAGAAAGAAAGTTTAGTGCTTGACCAACATCGTGTAGTTAGGTCATTAGGTCACCACCACTACCCTCCCCTTAAAACCCAACCGTACTCAAACACCCAAACACGCCACCACCTTTTCCAAGCTTAATAAGATCAATTATGTCTCTACGACAGAGATTAATTCCAACTCCATACAATAATATATCGATTGACACAGAAGAAGATGGAGGACATCAGTTATCTACTGAGATAAACGTTTCGCTACAGCAGTATATCTATCGGATTAACGGATAAAAGACAGAATGACACCAGGACACAATCCGTATTGTTAAAGTTGATTGACTTGAGTTAAATGTCATAAATAATATCAAATACAACAATATAGGATGAGCTTGAGACAGGGAAGACATAAGAACGAGGCAGAAGATTAGTTGATTGGCTGGCTGGTTGGTTGGTTGGTTGGTAAGTAGGTGGACGGATAGATAGATAGATAGATAGATAGATAGATAGATAGATAGATAGACATACGGACGGACGGACAGACGGACGGACGGACGGACGGACAGACAGACGAACGGACGGATGGACAGACAGACAAACAGGCAGACAGACGAACAAACAAACGGACAGACGGACAAACGGACAGACGGACAGATGGACAGACGGATAGACGGACAGTCAGATACATACATAGATACATGCATACATATATATATATATATATATATATATATATA
>NC_068987.1:14368579-14370055 GCF_001194135.2 Octopus bimaculoides | reverse complement strand
ATATATATATATATATATATATATATATATATATATATATACTTTCATATAAGGATACACGCGTATATTTACAGACAAACTTACATACATACATGCATACATACATGCATGCATACATACATACATACATACATACATACATCTCTAGCCACTACCTATTTCTTCGATATCTCAAGGGGAATGCTACAAATACCTAGTGATTCATGAAAGACATTTTTATGACAAATACTTGTAACCTGGAACGCAAAACAAGAGAATATAACAACCAGATGAAGGATAATATGGCTTTCAGAACTCTCCTGCAATTTTTTTACTGTTCCAGTACTCTTGTCAATACTTAGGCTGTCGATTGGACGCTAGATGAGATACGAACAGTTGATATTAAAACCTGTAAACTATTGAAAAACTCCCATAAATTTCTACATAGATAGTATGTTTCCTCAAACCGAAAATATGGTGGAAGAGGTTTAAAAGTGATTCAAACAGCCTTTGCTTGTCGCATCATATCTTTTCGTCAGCATTAACTAACCATCAAGTGTCGAAGTTCATCCAGGGAAAAAAAATCTGTATACATGAATTAAATAGCAATATGAGAGACGGATGATAACCGAGGATACACGCCCTGGGGAGTTGCACGCTTCTAGAGCAACAGAACATACGAAGAAAGCCTTCTGCTTATTAGCAGAAGATTGTGCATAGATATTTTGTAAGTAAGCTTCATTCAGCGTGACACTAATGCAAACAACCAGAGTAGTCTATTTTGAACATGACGACATTTTAGCTCTCATGTTGAGGCGTGTGTTTTTGCTATCCGAGAATAGAAAATGACAAAATACCTGATGGCACAGAAGGCATATAGAATGAGATAAAGCAACCTCACTGTAATAACCAAGGTAGATTATGTGGGATTAATACCTAAAACGTAATCTACATCATAAGCAGATGTCTGAAAATGTCGTCGTGATGTGGTCTGTCTCCGAGGCATGATGTAAGAGGACGGTGGTCGCCATGTATTATTGCAAAATTAATAGGAATGGACTTGACATTTAATACTTCACAGAACTGCAACCGAAATTGTAAAAGCAAATACTGGTTTGTTTGTATTTTTTTGTTTTTTGCATAAAGTTGTTTTTTGCATAAAGTTGTTTTTTGCATAAAGATGATACATTTTTCCTCCTGTGCTTTGTTATATACAGTTCACATCCACTGAAATCAAATGTATTTATCATTCTTAAGTCAATATAATCAACTGTATCCTTCCCTAGGAAAAAAAAGCGTTGTGAATAGATATAATTTTGTTTTAAGTTCGTTTCTCAACCATACGGTTTCAGGTTCAGTCTCACAGATTGGCACCTTGGGCAAGAGTTTTCTACTATAACCCCAGGCATACCAAATCCTTATAGGTGGATTTAGTGGACATAAACTGAAAGTTGCCCGTCGTGTGTATATATATATATATATAAATATATATATATA
>NC_068987.1:14366690-14368438 GCF_001194135.2 Octopus bimaculoides | reverse complement strand
TACATACATACATACATACATACATACATACATACATACATACATACGTACATACATACAGACATATAACGAAATGTTTTCGGAGAGGCTTTTCACATAGGGTAGACAGACTGTAGACAGTTTATTGGTTTCACTCTCTCTTTTCTTCATAATTGGAGTGGATAGTATACTTTTGGAGTAGTTGTTGCTTAACAGATTGTTACTGAGCTTGATCATTTCTTCGTGATGGGTATCACGAGCGCTACTTATATTCTTTGCTCGATTTTTTAGGCACTGAGCAATTCCTCTCTTTACGCCGTATGGCTGGTGGGAATTGAAGTTAAGGTATCGTCCAGTGAAGGTCGGCTTGCGGTATACGGATGTCGGGAATCCATAATTGGTGCGTGTTATTAATACGTCCAGGAATGCTAGCTGATTGCCTTTTTCCTTTTCCATTGTGAACTGTATGGATGGCTTTATTGAGTTCACATGAGCTAACAGCACTTGGACATCTTCCTGATGGAGCTAGAGAATAAAGATGTCATCAACATATCGCAGCCATAGGGTTGATTTTAGTGGTGTTGATCCTAAAGTCAAATTCTCTAAGTACTCCATGTATATATTGGCTATTATCGATGATAATGGCGAACCCATATCTAAGCCCTCTTCTTGTCGATATATATCAGTGTCCATACTGAAATAGGTAGTTTCTACACAAAAGGTCAACATTTCCATCAAATTTTTTGTTGGTATACTAGTGCGTTTTTTAGATGGGTGTCTGTCACTAGTTTTTCTTGAATCACCGATAGTGCTTCAGTAGTTGGGACTTTGGTGAACAGACTTATCAAATCTAGATTCACCATCTGGTTGGATTCAATGGGGGTATCCTTGATCAATTCTGTGAAGTGGGTGGAATTCTTCACGTACGATGTTGACTTTCCTGCTAATGGACTGATTATATCCACAAGGCAGCGGCTCAGTGGATGACATGCTGAACCTCTACAGCTCACTATAGGTCTTAATGGAATACCATCCTTGTGACCCTTAGGGAGACCGTACATGTGTGGTAGTTTACTGCAGTGTTGAATCAGTTGTCTGTACTTCATTGGTGTAAAGTGAAAACAGAGAGGAAGTTGTCACAAGATCAAGGATCAAGTTATCACAGATCTTCATCAAGAACTCGATCAAGAACAAGCAGCCAAACTGTTTATATACTCAACAAATGCAGCAGTTACTCTATGAAGGAGTCCCTAATTTGCATACCGAAAGTGCTTAACACTGTAGGGAAGTGGTTATACACCATTAGGTGTACACCGCTTCCGTACATTAAATTTCTAGAAGAAACAACGGAACGCAGATTCTGAACAACATAACAATATTTATTTACAATGGAATTCAGTTCACGCTTGGAGGGAATTCGGTAGCTCGTCGACCTCGGTTACTGAGACGCCTCCTGAATGATTTCCGTGGTTATTTGTGAAGCTCTGGTGCTGACATGTGAGAGAGCTCTGTTGGACGTCTTGGCTCGACAGAGATCGGTCACCGAAGAGACTGAGAAAAGGCGCCAGAGCTGGGTGTCGAACTCTACGCATGCGCATGAGACTCTTCTTGTATTCCTTCCGGAACTAGTCCCTGCGCATGCGTGGATAAAACTCCGGACATTGAACATATAACAGTCGTCTGCTATAAGATGTCACTACAACACTATAAATACCAGCGGCCTGTCAACGGGGATAATATATATACATATATATATATATATATATATA
>NC_068987.1:14365649-14366558 GCF_001194135.2 Octopus bimaculoides | reverse complement strand
TGTGTGTGTGTGTGTGTGTGTGTGTGTGTGTGTGTGTAACGATTAGGTTTTAGTTGAGGTCGAGGGTCAGCAGTTGAAACGAGAAAGATTTGTTGTTATAACGGCATATTGTAGGATGTGAAAGATGAACAATGCATGAAGTTTTAAGGAAATATTTATTTACCATTACGTTACAATACCTTGCCTCGACGGGCAGGTTATGATAAATCCAACAGCATGCGAAGCAAAGTGTGTGTTTGTGTTCTCTTCATTGTTTAGTAGTAATTACAGAGAGAGATAGAATTATGTTGTAAGAGAACAGAATTAGAGTCATATTGTCATAATGCCTTATTATCTAGCACATTCACTGGTTCGATTTCTACTCATTTATTATTTATACTTTACTTCCAATATTCTCGTTGCTTTTGTAACCTTAACATCCATTGATAAGGTTGCAAAAGCAACAAAATTTTGGGAAGAAAAATATATAAATAATAAATGAGTGGAAATCGAACCGATGCGTGCGTTGAATAATAAGGCATTAAAACAATATGATTCTCCCCAGCAACAACAAAACTTGCTTCAACACACGAGTTCACATAAAGAATCATGCAAACCAGGTACAAAAACGAAGTATATAGATATGCGGTGAGGATTTTAATTAATCAAGAATTTATGTTGTATAATTAACTTGTTTCAGTCACAGATTGATCCAATTCATACTTAGCTTAATAAAACACCTGTATTTGCTTATGTTGTTCACAAACAAACATATCACTGGCTATTCTGAATTATATATAACTGAACCGAAGGCTAGACTAGACATTACCATGGGCCATTATGTTTGACACCTCTAGTGTTGCACATCTTTTATTGCTGAGTAAATTAATAATTCATCATCAGACCATGATGACAATAATGATCATGATC
>NC_068987.1:14363556-14365632 GCF_001194135.2 Octopus bimaculoides | reverse complement strand
GCGGCGGTGGTGGCGGCGGTGGTGGTGGTGAAGTTATTGTTCTTGTTCTTGTTGGTGACGTTTAACGCTCACATATCTGATTGAGCAAATCTATGATCAAATGTGTTCCAACCATGACCATCCTCATCCTTCTTTCGAGCATTACATATCTAGGACTTTGTTTTCATTAACCAATATGTCTTTCACATTTCAAGAATGTAGGGCCTGATTTAAGGATAATTTGGCTGCTATTTCCAATAGGCTCGTTGTCTCGTCGGTATTGAAATGGTTTGTATCGTCTTCCCGTTCATATCCTGACTACTACAACTGCTACAGTTGTTGCTACTGCTGCTGTTCTTTCCTTCTTTTTCTATTTTCTTCTGTTTCTCTTTAAGGGGGATTTGGTTGCTGTTTCTAACAAGTTGAACAAGCACTTAAAGACTCCCTTGTTGGCTCGGTGTTAATTTTAAGGGAGATAACTATTTCTGGCAAATTAGATCTAGGGGAGACTACTCTTATTTGCTACAATCTTGATCACTGATTTTGTTTTGTTTTGTATTTTTATGCGTTACTTTGTAATGCCTCATTATTCCTTTGGAATTGGATACAAAGTATTTCATTGAAATTGAAATAACAAAGCTGATTAATATTAAATCATTTGTTCAATATTGAATTGATAAAATACAACATCAAATCTTAGAATTGGCAGACAGTAAAGCATTGGATTTGTAGTACTTAGTTATGTTGCTTTATGTTTTGGTCACAAATTTCGCCGAGATCATGCTTCTAGGATCAATAAAATAAAGTAATGAGTCAAATACTGAGTCAATTTGATATTCCTACTAAGCGTCAGATATAGAAATTCAACTACAATAAAAGACTAACACTGACTCCAGTGGGTTCTCAACATAGACATACCTGCACAAGCGAGTCAACCCCACCGTCTTTGTTCCCGCATAACAGAAAAACGGATATCTTTTAATATAATTACCTATAATTAATTTTTTTTTCTTTCTCAAAGAAAAGCTATTGGTGTATTAATGCAAGAAATCGAACTTGTAGTCGGGCTTCTTTTTAATGAGGTAAATATTCGGTGTGCACCGTCTAGTCGTATGGCGCTGAATTACAAATTTCAAACCGGTTTGTTTACCTTTATGTCTTCACGGTATGTCATTTTGTAATTACTATATAAATTTATACTAGCCATACTAAGCAATTTTGGGGAATATTTTATTCATACATAAACGATGCCCTATTTATTTATTGTCCTAACATTTAAACTTCCATAATTTCCGGTTTACGCTTTGCACTGTTCAAATCAGATTCCTCGAATGAGTCAATGGCGGAGTTTCTATGTGGTCGCAACATCTGCTAGAAATTGTAGTCAAATCTCCTTCAAATCACACTTTACCATCTTGGAACAGGAAATGACATATTAAACAATGTAGTCCTATATGCACCTAAAAAGAGGGGATGGTTTTGGCTGAAATGTCTTTAATCATAGGATTAATCAGGGATGGATGCAACACAACATAGCCGAACATTTCGCACGAAATACTAAAACCAATTGTCACCTGTTCCATTACATATCTTTGACATTTGATACCTCTCACATTTCGTTGTATTTTATAACCTTTCTATGTTCCATTTTAGTCTCACACTTCAACTCTTGTTTCGTTTGTGTTATAACTTTTCGTCAAGAGAAAGTAGTGCCCATGACCCTTTACACAGTTTATTAGGCTCGTAGGGGGGAAAAAACTGGCATAACTACAGGGTTTTACCCCCCAAACTTTGGGAGGTCATAACTTTCAGAAAAATGAAATTTTTTAATGAAATTTTCTATGCATATAGTATTTACTATGTAGAATCCGAATATACAAAAATTTCCGGTGAAAGTGTTTTGGAATGGGGGTGGGGGACAATTTTCGGAAATTCCAACAGAGTCCACTTAAATTCTTCTTAACTTCCAGGAAAATTAATATTTTTTCGTGAAATTGTCTACAAATATACCTTGATGTATGTACATTTCGAGCATGTAGGAATTTTGAAGGAAACAACTGCAGGTTATTTTTGAGAAGCGTTCCCCCACTCGGTGGT
>NC_068987.1:14360873-14363244 GCF_001194135.2 Octopus bimaculoides | reverse complement strand
AAAAACACGAAGATTAAGAATAAACAGAAAAAGTACACAAATATATTTTACACACCTGTCGTATACGTCGGTTTTGTTTTTTTTCACTTTAAAGGTAGTTATGTTATTTTGTTGGGATTAATCCACCTTTAAAGTGAAAAAAACAAAACCGACGTATACGACAGGTGTGTAAAATATATTTGTGTACTTTTTCTGTTTATTCTTAATCTTCGTGTTTTTGCAAGATTGAAAAAAAGTTTTTTGTATATTCGGATTCTACATAGTTAATACTATATGCGTAGAAAATTTCATTAAAAAAAAATCATTTTTCTGAAAGTTATGACCTCTCAAAGTCTGGGGGGTAAAACCCTGTAGTTATGCCAAAAAACTTATATGAAGAGCACGGATACAAATAATATAGTAAGCAAACCCATATACGCGCATACAAAACACAGACACACGTACACACACAGAGACACAAATGCATGCGTTTAGACAGAATGGACTAAACAGAACAGGAAAACGTGGATGGAAGAGTCACTCTAGAGGTCACAGATGTGTGACGAAAGATTTCCAGACAATGGGCATAGGATAGAATAATAACAATAATAAACGAGTGCAGAACGAATATATAGTGCGTGGCGTTTATTTGGCAAGAGGAAAAAATGACCATCTTGAAATATAGCAATAAGATATCCTCAGACCTGATCCTAGTGCTACCTTAAGGTATTGGCACAGTGGACAGTTACCCAGAGACCTCACGAGTACAGGGCCCAATGCATTGATTTGTCCTGAGCCTATAAAACTGCTGAGACAGCCCTGCTTCATGCTTACAAAAGTAGGCTCCACTTAAGGCACCGAAAGTGGTAAAGTTAAACTGGGCAATGCATTAAGTCCTACACATGGTGCAACAGTGCAAGCATATTTCTCTGTCTGTTCTCTGTCGTCTATCTTTATGAGTTCATCTAGATTCATGTATGACTCTGGTTAAGTAGTCCACTTCACAACCACCTAGTTTCAGATTTGATTCTACTATGTAACTACCTTGAACAACAGTTTCCTACTGTAACCTAAGGTTGACTAACGCCTTGTGACTGAAATCCATTGTATTAGAGTTCATCATATGTGTGTGTTTTGTTGTTGTTTGTCTCCACATGACTTTACATTAATATTTACTTCAGTAGTGAAGATGTTGTTTCTGCTCCATTGTCATCATCGTCGTTGTCATTTTAACATCCCCTTTTCCATGCTTGCATGAGTTAGATGGAATTAGTTGAGGCAAATTTTCTATAGCCCTTTTTGTCATCAACTATCATCTGTTTCCACGGACATGTTTTCACTGATGACTGATGACTGATGACTGAGAACAAATGACAACAATGATGGCATAATGTGTGTAAATTCTGTTTTGTTTTTTTGGGGGGTTTTTTTCAGATTCAATTATGTCTACATTTTTGAAAAACATATATTTCTTCACCAAAATCTTACAGCAAGCTAGCACAGAAGAAGTAGCAACTTGGGACAAGAATTCTTTACAAAATGCTCTCCACTGGGCAGCTTATTGCAAAGAGGTAATGCACAAGGGGCTCTATTTCAATATAAAACTCCCCGCTTTTTTTTTTTTGTTACTCTGTTAATCATCATCTTCATTTAACATCCATTGTCCATGCTGGCATGAGGTGGATGGTTTCACCAAAGCTGCACCAGATTCCAGTCTGATTTGGTATGGTTTCTACAGCTGGGTGTCCTTCCTAATGCCAACCACTTTACAGAGTGGCCTCGGTGCTTTCAACGTGGCACTGCAAATGCACTTCTACATGGCACCACACAGGTGCCTTTATGTGACACCACATAGGCACTTTTACATTGCACTGCCACAAGTGTTTTACACCAACACAGGGATTGGTCTTAACACTTCTGCTGTGGAGCACAGGTTTTCTTTTTAATGTATCAGTATATGCTTATTAACATTTTTGCCTCAGAGTTAAAAGTGGTAAGCTGGCAGAATCCCTATCATGCTGGGTGAACACTCATATTGACATGTACCACATCATCATCATCATCATCGTTTAACGTCCGCTTTCCATGCTAGCATGGGTTGGACGATTTGAGTGAGGACTGGTGAACCAGATGGCTACACCAGGCTCCAATCTGATCTCGCAATGTTTCTACAGCTAGATGCCCTTCCTAACGCCAACCACTCCGAGAGTGTAGTGGGTGCTTTTATGTGCCACTCGGCACGAAGGCCAGTCAGGCAGTACTGGCAACAGCCACGCTCGAAATGGTGTATTTTACGTGCCACCTGCACAGGAGTCAGTCCAGCGGTACTGGCAATGATCTCACTCACATATATCTAGAAAATGTAACTTGGAATTTTGAAAAATATTGTGAT
>NC_068987.1:14348919-14359944 GCF_001194135.2 Octopus bimaculoides | reverse complement strand
ATCAGCATGTTTGTTAGCATTATATAAAGTATGAACCTACATTTTAGTATATACTTCTTTGTTTATAAGACGTCTCAGGTGTGTCACGCTTCAGATGCCAGCAGAAGTCAGCCAGCACAGCTCCATTTTTCCCTTATACCTGTTTTCCATTGATACTATATCATGATGGAACCTCTCTCCAAGTTCCATCACTCACATCTCCTGCATCCTCTGAGAAGAAGGACAGATGAGAATGAAGAAAGTGTATCTTCAGTGACATATTGCATCTGAGATTTTGGTTGCACTTGATTAGGCTCTCCACTATACTCTCACGCTGGGCCATTTGGTGCTTTCCCAGAAGTCCTTTGCATACATCTTTGAATGCATGCCAGGCTGCTAGCTCAGTTTCATCCATTGTCACCTCGAAGTCCTCATCAGCTATTACTTGACAAATCTGAGGGCCTACGAATATGCCCTCTTTAATCTTGGCATCACTTATTTTAGGGAAGATCGCCTTGAGGTACTAGAAACATGGCTTGTTATGTTGCAGTGCTTTGGTAAATTGCTTCATCAGGCCTAGTTTTATATACAGTGATAGCAAAATGATCTTCTTCTTAATTAGTGTCTCATGATTTACATTATGGCATCCAGGCATCATAGTTTCCCAAGGTGGCCATTCTGAGCATACATAATGTTCTGATCTGGCCCTACCATCCCACTTGCTCATGCTCCGATCAAGTCAGAAAATTCTGGTACCATGCACCACTTCAAGATGAAATATATACATACATACACACTTTATGCTAAATTTCATTCTTGATATATTTCAGATCTATAAACAAGTGATTAAAAAACCTTATAAGGAAGTATTCAACCAACAAATCATAAAGCTGAATGCAGTGCAATCATCCCCTTTGATATGTGGAGACCTTAACCTTCAGTTTCTGGACAAAGCCACTGACAATTTAAGACAAGTTAGTATGTTAAAGCAGTGGTGGTGGTGGTGGTGATGATAGCAGTGGTGGTGGTGGTGGTGATAGCAGTGGTGGTGGTGGTGGTGGCGGTGGCAGCGACGGCAGTAATGTTTCATTCCAGATCAGCCCTGGTCAAGCAGACATGTGATCAAAGATGTGAATGCGCTCCCTTTTTCTATATCGATGACTTCATTGGCTAATGTGTCCTTCCTTTTTAAAATGGTGTGATGTGATTTCAAGAATTGATTGCTATTTCATGCTAGTCAAATAGCTATAAAGAGACTCTTTCTCACACATTTTTTGGAGGCTAGTTGATATATTTCTGTGTTGTTACCGGGGTTTACAAGAAAGTATGAGTGATGATCCTTGGTGGATGGATGAGAGATGGTGTGTAAGGGAGAATGGAGGATTATGACAGAAAACACTGGAGAAAGAAGAGATTAGTGAAAGAGTTGGCAATGTGTGATAACTTTGTCTTTTGATTATCTATGGATTCAGAGATTATCATGAACTCTGCAGTTGCAGAGAAACTAACGTTAAGCTTTTGTCTGGTCAATTATTATCCGTAAGATAGGCCAGCCTTAGCTGTCAGGAATATTTCTGAATCTCCGTCAACAATTTCATTTACCCAAATAATGATACATAGTGCTCTGGTGTAGACTAAATGTCACCCACCACATTCCATCTCCACCTCTTCCACCATCTACAGCAAGAAACTTATTTTGCTGCAGCCCCTTTTTTTTTCTCATATCTTATCCCTCTCTACTCTTTATTCTCCTCACATAACGTTGCCATCCCACCCCACCCACACACACACACGAGGCTTGTGGATGCTACTGAAGTTTGTAGCCCCAGGAGGAAACCTCCTCCAGTTGGCTATTGACACGTTTTCTGTGCCCTATCAGTATTTGCAAAGGGAAACCATCCTTCCCATCTTTGACCTGATAGGGCACAGAAAGTGTGTCAATAGCCAACTGGAGGAGGTGTCCTCCTGGGGCTACAAGCTTCAGTAGCATCCACCCTTAGTGGTTAGCCACATTTAAGTGGCAAATATACTTCACGTTGTCATGCAGCTACTGTTTATACCTCGTTTAGATATATATATATGTATATATAGAAAAGCTGTCCTCCACAGCAGAAGTGTTAAGGCTACATTCTCGCTTGGTGAAGAAGAATGGCCTGCAAGAATGCTGGTGCCATGTAAAAAACACTTGTTCCAGTGCCATGTACAAAATACACATTCCAGTGCCAAATAAAAGCATTCGTGCTGATGACACGTTAAAAGCAATCAATACACACTGTAAAGTGGTTGACTTTAGGAAGGGCATCCAGCCATAGAAACCAAGCCAAATCAGACTGGAACCTGGTGCAGCTTTCCAGCCCTGGTCAAATTGCCAGCATGGAAAACAGATGTTAAAGGAGGAGGAGTGTATGTATGTGTTTACGCTTTATTGTGTCCTTGCCTTCATATCATATGATAGTTGTAAACAATTGTCACCATGCAAGCAAAGTGTTTCAATTCCAATTTTCGGTGGAAACATGTCTGGTCATGTGAAAATATTACCTTACATGGAAACAGGTTAAGGTTGGTGACAGGAAAGGCATCCAACTGTAGAAAACCTGCCTCAACAAATTCCATCCAGCCCATGCAAGCATGGAAAAGTGGTGGATGTTAAAACAATGATGCTGAAGTGCCTTACACTTATTTTCTTTATTTTCACATTTTAGTTGCTGTTCTGTAATAGTCATCTTCCAAAGGAATTATTTGAGGAACTTATTCAAATGTCCCTGGGAGAAAAGGAAATTATCATCAAAGTAAGAGTTTTGCAGTAACTTTTATTATTGTTTGGCTTACCTAACAAGAAATGGACATTTACATTCAATTTCTCTGAAAAACAAAAGGAGTTGACCTCAGTGGAATTTGAACTTGACTCCTCCAAACTCACTCACACACACACATACACACACATAGAGAGTTAAAGCTAAATACTGTTATACATTTGACCTGATAATCTACTGTTCCAGCCTGTAAATCATTACTTAGGTGTTATTGCCCTCATCATAAACATCAGCTACAGTAGGGGAAAGGGTAGAACCAGCTCTACTGCAATCATGTTGACCCTTTAGCATTCAAACCGGCCATATCTGGCCCAAATATTCTACCTATTTTATGTTTAAACTGGCCAAGTCTAGCCTCTCACACCTTCCCTACAATATCATTCAGAAAACAATCACATTGTCAAAATCTTAGAGCTACAACATAACACTTTCTATTATAGGCACAAGGCCTGAAATTTGTGGGAGGGGGATAGTCAATTACATCAGCTCCAGTAATTAACTAGTACTTAATTTATTGACCCCAAAAGGATGAAAGGTAAAGTTGACCTCAGCGGCATTTGAACTCAGAATGTCAGAGCTATAACATAATGCCGTATTAATACAAAACAATGTGGATAAATGAGCATTATGTGTGACAGAGTAATCTGAATGCTAAAGGGTTAACCTATTCTCAAACACATCTTGGCCATGGCCATCCCTTCTTATTTCCAGACTATTTCCAACTCTAACTACATTGTCTACGTTTTATCTATTTTAGAGATGTGTAAAGCACACAACCGGGGTTCATATGACCCTTAGGGATCCATATAAGATTTTGTGTTAAAATTTGTGAACAATAAATTTCTTATACTTCTACAATACACTAAATATTTTAACAATTTTTTTTTTAAAACATCAAATGGTTCTAAGGATCCAATGGAATAAAATATGAAGCAAAGAATCCATAGGTGGAAAATGGTTGAGAGCCACTGATGTAAAGTAAAATCAGTCTGGGCGGGATTTGAAATCAGACCGTAATTGACAGTAAAAAAAAAGTTACCTTCTAGGGTCATGCCAACTCATAAGCGCCCCGTTTCCCAGTTTTGTGGCATATAAATTCCACCCCTGCACAGGATGCTAGTCTGTCGCAGAATTACTCATTTTTGCCTGCTGAGAGGACTGGAACAATATGCTCAGTCAAGGAATCAAACCATAATCTTACAATCATGAGTCCAACACCCTAGACCCTTGTACTAACCACTAGACCATGCACTTCCACATAAATGAAGTCACCAAATAGCAAGGTATTTCATCTGATGTTTTACCAATTTGCCATTAACTACTTTTTAAAAACAATTACAATGTGTTTGTGCTGAAATTATTCTAAACAAGGCAACACCAACGTCTGTTTAATAATTAGCCAGAGATGATTTTTAAAATGAGAATATCTGAAATAAATTCAACTGCTCTCACAGACAAGAATACTAAGAATGAACCTCACCGCTCTCAAAAATTAAGTAAAAAAAACTGAAAAATAATCCAGAATCCTTGTCCGGTACTGGATCAATCCCAAAATCTAATCAGTTTGTGCTAGTCACGAGGCCAAACATCCCTGAAAGTTTCATTCGAATCCATCCAGCGGTTCTTGAGATATCTTGTCCACTGACAAACAAACAAACACAACTGAAAACAATACCTCTGCCTTTGCTAAGGCGGAGGTATTAGCACACTAGATATACTAGACAACCTATACTTTTCTCTCTCTCTCTTTTCAGCAATGTGCTGAGCTCAACAGTCTCCATGCTTCCTTGCAAATAATTTCCAGACTAGAAAGAGACATTGTAAACTGCAGTTATGACAAATGCCGACCTAGTAAAACAGGCTCACATTCGTCATTAGTTACTATTGTTAAAAGTGAAATACTCTGGCAGAGACTTGTCAACCAAATCTCTATTATTTCTGATGAAGACAGGTTTGTCATCAAATTGTTATTCTTGCCTCTTTTTTTTTTTTAAATCAGGTAAGCAGATCATATCAGTAGAAGTTTTGGGGCCAGTTTCCATTCCTGTTTGGAAAGTCTGAATAAGAATGAAACTTACTGTGCTAAATTTCTTCTGGTTTATTCCTTTCTTTCATAGCAATCCTCTAAAGTTTCACACATGGCTGTGTGGTTAAGAAGTTTGCTTCCCAGTCATGTGGCTGTCGGTTCAATCCCACTGCATGGCATCATGAGCAAGTTTCTTTTTCTATAGCCATGCGTCAACTAAAGCTTTCAACTGGTAGCACTTGCAGCTGCATATTGTTTGCAAGATATATATATATATATATCATCATCATCATCATCATCTTTTAATGTCCATTTTTCATATTTCTATGCTGGCATGGGCTGGACAGTTTGACCAGAGCTGGCTAAACAGAAAGCTGCACCAGGTTCCTGTCTGATTTGGCTTGGTTTCTATGGTAGACAGACAACTTACAGACAGGACAATTGTGTGGTATGGTGCAGAGCCCTGTGGCCAGACATGGGATGTTCCAGCAGCCACCCTCTTGACCCAGTAGCCACAATCTCCGTGTTAAGTCTGAGGCTATGTGGGAATTGTCTGTCGATGACTTGTCTGCACACGAGTTTATACAGCTGGATGCCCTTCCTAATGCCATCGACTTTACAATGTGTGCTGGGTGCTTTTAACATGGCACCAGCACAGGACTCTTGCAGGCCAATCCTCTTCACCAGGGGATGCAGCTTTAACGCTTCTGCTGTGGAGTGTGGGTCTTCTTCCAGCACAGGACTAGGACAGGTTTCTTTAAGTTTCTGTCTGATAAATCCACTCACAAATTCCATGAGTGGTCAGCCTGGTGTTACAAAAGAAATTTTCTTACTCATGGTGCTGCACATAGGAACTAAACCTGAATTCAGGTGATTGCAAAGGTTTGCACCTTGAAGAGGAATTCTCCAGGTGCAGAAGCCTATGGTCAGCAATGAGTAAAGGGGACTCTTAATTTACTTTGTGAAGGGAGAGAGTTAATTTCTATTTTCAAGTTTTGCATCAAGTCATAATTCCCATCTATTTGTTACATCTTTATATATAACATATCTATTGAGGGACTCCCTATACAGTCATTCCACATGCTAGAAATAGCAGCAAAATATCCTTTCAAATTGTATCCTTCTGTTACATATTAACATCTTATATCTCTTATTTCTTTGTATAAAGGTTGGACCAGTTGGTATTAAAAATCATTTCCAATTTACCTGCTTCTAAAGATGGTTGGGTAAGTCGTTGTTTGCATTTTCACACATATGTATACATATATATATATATATAATATAATATAGGATAAAATCTTTATAAGAATTTATCAAGTAGTCGGCGTGAAAAAAACCTCATAATGAAAAAAAAATTCATCATTTTTTTTCCATAAATATATATAATTTATATAAAGGGCATTAACAGTGTAGTAATGCCTCACGCTTCGAGGAACTAAATAAGTCAAAAACTACCAAAAAATAAGCAACATATTTACCGAAAGCGAGGGAATGCAGCTTTCAAAATTAATCTCTTAAAAACATTTAACTTAACGGTAAACCACTGGTTTCTCAATCAAATACAGAAAAACTGTGAAGTAACCTGCATCTTTTGTTCATCAGTACACGTATGGTCGAGATACATAAAAATAAACAAGAATCAACATACCACGATGTACCCAACATAGTACGATGACTTCTGTTCAGAATTTTATATATATATATATATACACACACACACACACACACACACACACACACATGTATATGTCATCATTTAATGTCCATTTCCCATGCTGGCATGGGTTAGACAGTTTGACCGAAGCTGCTAAGCTGGAAAGCCTCACCTGGTTCCAGTCATCTGTTTTGACTTGGATTCTATGGCCGGATGCCCTTTTTAATACCAACCACTCTACAGAGTGTACTGGGTGTCTTTTGTGTATCACTGGCACTGGCCACAACCATGATTTCACTTACCTTGACACGTCTTCTCAAGCACAACAGATCACCAGAAGTCTTGGTCACATGTCATTGCCTCCATGGGACTCAACAGTCAAAGATCATATTTCACCACCTCATCCCATGTCTTCCTGGGTCTACCTCTTCCACATGTTCCCTCCACAATTAGAGATCAGCATCTCTTGGTGCAACTGTCTTCATTCATATGCATCACATGACCATACCAATGTAGTCTTCTCTCTTGCACACTACATCTGATGCCTTTTATACTCAATTTTTCTCTTAATACACTTATAATCTGTCATACATACACACTGACATTGCACATCCAGCAAAGTATGCTGCTCCATGATGCAATTCACTCTGCCAGAAATTTGGAAATAACATGTCTACACTCTCAGAGTGGTTGGCGTTAGGAAGGGCATCCAGCTGTAGAAACTCTGTCAAATCAGATTGGAGCCTGGTGTAGCCATCCGGTTTCACCAGTCCTCAGTCAAATCGTCCAACCCATGCTAGCATGGAAAGCGGACGTTAAACGATGATGATGATGATGATGTTGTACTGCTTAGCATTTGCGCCACAAGCTCCAATACAAGCATTTCAAAGTGTTTGAGTGTCAATCTGAGGACATGTATCAAGAGAGACAAAAATAAAACATCCAGTCAACATCATGGTGTTTGGAGTGAACACTAGTGATGGCGACATTATGCCTCCATCTTCCCACACAGCCACAGACTCAACACGGAGGCCTATATCAAGTGCCTGTAGGAGGTAGTGCTGCTCTGGGTCAAGAGGGTGGCTACTGGAAGACCCTATATGTCTGGCAACAGGACTCTGCACCATGCCACACAAGCAGGAAAACCCAATCATGACTGTGAGACAATTTCTGTGACCACATCACCCCTAAACTACCAACACTGCAACCCCCTTTATTATCATGTGTGGGGTGCAGTTGAGCGAGAGACCAACAAAACTCCTTGTAACACCAAAGATGAACTGAAGGCAAGGATTATGGCAGCATTCACCAACTTAAACAAGGAGACCATCCAGAAGAGTTGCAGGAGATTCAGAAGTCGTCTGGAGGCCATGGTTGAAGCCAATGGCGATTTTATTAAATAAATGTACTCTTTAGTATTTCAAGATATTTTTATGTAATTTTAGTAAATATATCTGTTAAAATGAGATGTCAGTGTTATTTACATTTCTGCATAATTTAGATGGCAGTTTATTCACTGCAACCCTGTATATGTATGTGTGTTTTTATTTTGCAGGAAATTCTTCTTTATTTTCTAACAAAAAAAGATGTTGACATTAATCCTACACTGTGGAACATTTCCAAAGACTCGTATTCAAAAGTGTATCAGTTTCTTGAACAATTTGTCCAAAACAATATCATGATGTCCAAGCCTCCGAGGTTAGTTCCTTAGATTTTTTTGGATACCTTCACCATTGAGACCAATCTTCATTGTTTCATAAAAACTTACTCTTTTAAAGTGATCCAAAGCAGAACCTTCCATCAAGCTCTTTTACTCTTTTACTTGTTTCAGTCATTTGACTGCGGCCATGCTGGAGCACCACCTTTAGTCGAACAAATCGACCCCAGGACTTATTCTTTGGATACCTAGTACTTATTCTATCGGTCTCTTTTGCCGAACCGCTAAGTTACGGGGACATAAACACACCAGCATCGGTTGTCAAGCGATGTTGGGGGGACAAACACAGACACACAAACATATACACACACATACATATATATGCATATACATATATACGACGGGCTTCTTTCAGTTTCCGTCTACCAAATCCACTCACAAGGCTTTGGTCAGCCCGAGGCTATAGTAGAAGATACTTGCCCAAGTTGCCACCCAGTGGGAATGAACCCGGAACCATGTGGTTGGTAAGCAAGCTACTTACCACACAGCCACTCCTGCGCCGTTCATTTATGTTCCACACATCATCTTTAATAACAAAGTTATTTTACTAAATTATTCATTGTTTGGGTAAGTGTCTTCTACTATAGCCTTGGGCTGACCAAAGCCTTGTGAGGGGATTCGGTAGACAGAAACTGAAACTGATGGATGCCTCTGTTCTATGAGGAGATGGGAAATATCTAGAAGATTTACTGTTTTCTTTGCAGCTTAATATGGTCTGTAGCAGAAGATTTACTCTCTCAAGTGATACTCCTATCTTTTCCGGTGTTTTCCACCTGCTTACGCCAACTCATTGACTGGGCAAAGCAATTTTCACCTCTCTACCACCACCACCATGACCAACGCAATTCACTCTACACTTGGCAGTAAGTTTTGTTTTGTTTTTGTACATTTTATAAATGTGAAATTGTAGTCGTGGCCATTGCTAAGTGCCATTTGTCTTGCTCGTTCATGTTCTGGTGTGCGCTAAATTTCCCTAGAGTACATTTTCTTTTCTTTTGTGGTTTCACCGTAGATGGTCGATCTCTAGCTTAATGGATCTCCACTTAGTGGTCATCCCTTCTCATATATATATATATATATACATTTATAAAATTTATTAATGAGGGTAGAAATTGATATTAATCAATTAAAACCAGTGATCTAGCATATTAAAAAAATCCGAAGATTAAGATTATATTACATACAAAAATAAGAGGAATGACCAGCAAAAGTGGACTCCTATATGCTAGAAATAGATGCCGAATCATCTAACCACGAAAAAAAAAATATGTTCTCAGTAAAAATTCAGCGACACAACAGACTGTATTTTTTCATTTGTCTTGCCCTTTTACAGTCTGTTGTGTCGCTAAATGTTTACTGAGAACATATTTTTTTTTTCGTGGTTAGATGATTCGGCATCTATTTCTAGCATATAGGAGTCCACTTTTGCTGGTCATTCCTCTTATTTTTGTATGTAATATATATATTTATATATATATTAAATGACACATGTATGGAACATTCACATTCAGGACTTTAAGTTTCTGTGCCAGCAATTTGATGATTGATGCATTTTATCTGCTTATGGAAGCTCACTGCACATTTGCAATATACTTGCTGCGGGCGGGAGTGAACACTGTCAATGAGCAAACAAACACTTTCGCTGAACAAGGAAATCGGCTGCCGGACGGTAGGTTGTCCAAGGGAAACAACTCTTCCAAACTTAATTGTAAGATCTTGGCAGAAAAACACCTGGTTAAGATTTTAAATAAAATATGGTTTGTACATATTTTATTCGATTTTCCATTTCAGTATTGATTTTAGATGTACTCTGTACTTCAAATATGTTAACACTAATTTCACGCTCGTTTTTCATGTTGTTGGCCTAGCTCTCTGTCACTTACGGTCTTTGGGTTTTCTAGTTGATCTCATCAATGAAACGAACACCCTGCTTATGAAATTGACTTGCAAATGGCTAAGCACTCCACAGAAAATGCATACCCTTAACTTAGTTCTCAGGGATATTCAGTGTGATACAGAATATGATAAGGCTGACCCCTTTGAATTACTGGTACAACTCATTTTTGTCAGCTTAGTTGAGTGGAACAAGAAATAAAGTGTCTTTCTCAAGGGCATGATTCACCACTGGGAATTGAACTCACAACCTTATGATCATGAACTGAATACTTTAGTCATTAAGTCACATGCATTCATGTGAATAGCACTTGAATAATAATTTGCACAAAACTTTTTAGCCTCCTCAGTCTTTTATTTTACTATTGGTAGACTGGAGTCAGAATCCTGGCACATACTGCCAACTAAGCAAGCCATAATTTAAGGATTTTATTACATTTAAGAGTCTCAGAAGAAGAAGAAGAGAAGTCAGTACTTATGGCCATTATAAGATCTCCCAAGCTGCGGGCTGGTCAAATCATTGCAGTTAATGTTCAATTTCAGCTTCTGCAGGAAAAAGTTAGAGACAATTCCAGAAGATTGTAGCACCAAGAAGAAAAAAAAGATTGGTTTATGTACTTACGGCAGTATCTGCTTATGGTAGATGAGACACATCAGGGGTAACAAGAGACAGGTATGTTGAATGGCCTGTCAATGTAGTAGCTATAAAAAAGGTGAAAAGAAGAAAAAAAACCCTTATCTGTGAGTTAATGGTTGTAGCATGTTGATGAGGGGGAATCTTAGCCAATGAGATTAACTACCACATTTTTTTTTCTAGAATGTTTGTGTGTAACAGCAATTTTTTTTCTCAGATATGTGATTCTGACTTGAGCTTTTTAGGTCAGAGCAAGCCTAATCTTTGAGATACCTTGACAGTTCAAAAGGTATTTTCGTTACTGTTTTT
>NC_068987.1:14347219-14348598 GCF_001194135.2 Octopus bimaculoides | reverse complement strand
GTTGTGTGTGTATGTATGTGTATAAAGACATAAATTTAATTTATATATTTTTTTTTAATGATTTAATTTTAAAAAAAAAAAGAGAGAAATATAACAATATATTTTTTGGTTTGTTTTTCTTTTTTTCATTTCAATTTATTCAGAATGATATGAATTTATGTATTTACAATTTATATATAACACTTCTAGAATGACATATCTTCAATTCCAAAAAAAAAAAGTTATATATTAGATGGTAATGTGAACAAATATTTACAAAAATGAATTTTATAGGTAGATGTTGATTTTTTTGTTATTGATTTTTTTTTTTTTTTACTCTGAATGTACTGGATTATTTAAAATATGTTGGCAGATAAAGGTGTCAGGCAAACGGACAACCTTTAGGAGATATGAATTATTACTTAAAATGAGGAGGATGGTGGTGAATCAACCAGCAAACTGTCAACACTAGATTTAAAATCTTCCAAGGCTTGGATTTCATTTATATATGAGAGAGAGTACAAGAGTTTATTATTCATAATTCAAAGCAGAGGCTTTCTGCAGTTGTTACTCAGTTTCAAGTTTTTGTCTTTCACAACAAAGCTTTGGGAAACTAGTAGAAGCAATGGAATAAAATCTCAGCCTCAAATACTTAAAAATTGGTCAAAAGAACCGTTTTCTTAATTCTCAGTTTTGATAACATCTCTCAAGATGAAATGATATGTTTGAATTTGCAAGAACGCGAGTCTGTTATCCCAATGAGTTGTTTAGAGTTGGCAAAACAACTAGCAATCAATTGTATTGCTGATTATCATGCTATTAATGGTTAATTAATCGAGACAACTGAACAGAACTAGGTGACCTCAAAACACTTATTTTGTTTTGTTTTTGCATGCCAGTCAGCATCACATCTCTTTCTGATTAAAAGATGATGATAACTGCACGCTATCAAGCAACTGTTCTGGTCAAACCATTAACAGTTAAGGCAATTCCAAGCAAATATCACATAATAGAAGCTATTCCACAAATTAAGCTAGAATTCACTGAAATCATAACTTTGTGGAAGAAAAATTAAAAAAAAAAAAAGCTTCCATGTTTATTTTTTCATATTCTAAATTTAAGGAATTAACTCTATTTTGTAAATAACTGGCTTTTTGTTTTCCTTCATTTTTATTCAGTTCCCCCACTTAAGTGTGATAATGACGTGAGATGATGAGATGTGTACTCAAAACTCCTCAGAGACATTGTTCAGTGGAGGCAGCTGTTTTGATTGAATCCAATCACAGCTGCCTATTATGTGGGCTTCTCCTTGAGCAGTCTAAAAGCACAAACTATTTTCCAGTACATGCTACTAATACTTTAAAAAAAAAAAAAAAAGATTGATTCATACATCTCCCAAC
>NC_068987.1:14343551-14346513 GCF_001194135.2 Octopus bimaculoides | reverse complement strand
CTAGAATTCACTGAAATCATAACTTTGTGGAAGAAAAATTAAAAAAAAAAAAGAAGCAGTATTTCCAAATTATTGTCAGAAAAAAAAATAGTTTCTAGACCAGTATGAATTTATTGGATTGTTAAACCTTTTTCAGTTTCTTTCTACACCACATATTTGGTAATTTCTTGAAGTATACTAGATTATCACACCCCATCTCATCTCTATCCTTAAACTTTTAAGTTCTAAAACTCCACCTTTTTAAATATAGACATGTATACTCCAGTTAAAAAGAAAAAAAAAAAAGATCACACTCAGTCAAATGCTCAATGCATCATAGGATGCAGAATTACACAGTTTATCTCTCTACAAATCCACAGAGCACCTCTACTCCAATAAGTATCATCAGAAAAAATTTGGTTTAACTCTGTAAAAGAAATTGAGAATCTCTTTGCAAAAGTACACCAAGTTGTTTTTTTTTGTTTTTTTGATATTACTCAATGGGTAGAGATAATTCATAAATTGCAGACAAAGCTGAACTTTGAATACATACATATATAGCAATTTGCGAACCATAGTATTATTAGCGACAGGTTTCCAATGGGCTAATCACTGGTTCATTGCATTGTTGACAGCGAGAGAGAGAGACAAGAGAATATTTATAACCAAGAGGACTTCAAAGTGCAGTCTTACATCCTACCAAATATGGCAAAAGATATAAACATTACGTATATATCTACACAAACATACAATTTCTGTAGTCCAAATTCCATTCGTAAGATATTGATCAAATTGAAGCTATAGCCTTGAGCAAACTAGACACTTATTCAAAAGTGCCACAGAGATGGGCTGAACCTGAAAATACAGGATTGTGAAGCAAGCTTCTCAACCACATGGTCATGTTTGTATCTACATATCTCACACATTTTAATATACAAAAGTTACCTCAAAATAAGAGCAGAATTTAAATTCAGAAATAAAATCATGTCAACATTATATCTTAATGTATTTAGTATACGTAAATAAAGAGTACTGAACCCTTTCAAAAAGAATTCATAAAACAAATAGCAGTTGATCCCCTGTAGATGATCAACAAACATATTTTTCATTTGATGGAGTGAAGAAAGAAGAAAAGAGAAAACGTAGTGTAGTTAGAAACCTCAAAAGATAGTGCATAGTAGTCCAATAAATATATATACCTTTCTAGTAATAACATCTCAAAAATATAGGCAAGTAAATTATTTTCTATATTAAAAAATAAATATAATCTGCAGACAATTTTTATATTTTGTCCCAGCATTTGCTTTAATATTGGGTGAATAGTTTGGGATTTTCTTTCAACGTGGCCAGTTGGCCTCAGATTTATGAGAAAGTGAATGAGAGATAGAGATGTTCATGCCTTTTTCAGAGTGGCATTAGTAGTGACATAAAGTGATGAAAACGGTTCCAGCTTGGATGTGAAACTGGATGACCGAATTCAGTCCAATAAGAAAACCTACTGCATACCACAACAATAATGTTTCTAAATTTAGGCACAAAGCCAGCAAGTTTGAGGGGAGGGTTTTAGTCAAACTGACTCCAGTACTTGACGGGTGCTTCATTTTATCAACCTTGATAGGTCGAAAGGCAAATTTAACCTCGGCAAGATATGAACTCAGAATGTAGAGCTGGAAAAAAAAAAAATACTGCAAGACCATTTTTTTACCCATTGCTCTTACAATTCTGCCCATCCACCAACCCTATAATAATAATAATAATAATAATAATAACCACCCCTCCCCAAAAAATTTTTTTTTAAATACTAAAATAGTAAAGAATATGAAATTCCCAAAAAATAAATAATAATTTCTATCACTGGCACAAGGCCTCAAAATTAGGGCAGGAAATTAGTCAATTAAACCAACTCTGATATTTCACTGGCACTTTACTTTACAGACCCCCAAAAAGACAAAAGACAAATTTGGCAGGCTTTGAGCTCAGAATGTGAAGGCCTGAAACAAATACTGCAAAGCATTTTGTCCAACACTTTAAAGGGTCCACCAAAAGAACAAGACCAGAAATATTTTAGGGAGAGGAGAACAATCAATTTGACTTCAGTATTTCACTGATACGTTATCTAATCAACTCCAGAAGGAAGGAAGGTTAAGTTGACTTTGGCAGGGTTTGAACTCAGAACATAAAGAGCCAGAAGAAATATTGCAAGGTATTTTGTCCAATGCTCTAACAATTCTGCCAACTCACCACTCTAATAATAATAATAATCAATAGGCACCAGGCCAGCAATTTTGAGGGGAGAGTTAATCAATTAAATCAACCCCAGTATGTGACTGGTATTTCATTTTATCACCACCCAAAGGAATGACAGGCAAAGTTGACCTTGGTATTTCAACTAAGAATGTAATGAGTTGGAACAAATACGGCTGCAAACCATTTTCTCTGACAGTAATGACTCTGCCAATCCACCGCCACCTTAATTATAATAACGAACTGGAATAAATAAATATATATATATAATTAACTAAATGACAAGGTAACAAAAAAAATGATGCCATGAACTTCATTAGCTTGCAGTTGTTTTTTCTACAACATGCAATGCACTCAAAGTTGAGTGATACACAAACACCCAAGTGGATTGCATGTTACAGCAGAAACAACTGTAAGCTAATGAAGTTCATTAAGTAACTTCTTGTTCTCTTGTCATTTATTTGATTTTCTATTATAATCTATTATTTTCTATTATACTAATGCTTCTTTCTAACACCAGGTTAGTAATATCGCTATGCATAAGCAATATATTTATATCATATATATATATATAACAAAGGTCGCTATATGCAATATAAAAACAAAAAGGAAAAATTCAATTGTCGCTAACTGACAGTGCAGGGCAGCACCTGCATTGCTAGAAATAAGAGTTAAAAATTCTTAGCTGCAAAGAAGCACATGTATATATATATATATATATATATATATATTATATTCA
>NC_068987.1:14334852-14340686 GCF_001194135.2 Octopus bimaculoides | reverse complement strand
ATATGAATGAATGCCCTTGAGTGAAACTAAGAAGGGAAAGGATGTTTTAATTGATTTAGTTAATTGTATCACCTTCCTCTCACATATTTGGTAAAAAATTTTATGTAGTATAGATGGGAGAGAAGATGAGGAAGATATATATATATATATATATATATATATATAAAAAGAAAAAAAAGGTAAAATTGAAGCCATCATGGTAGTTGGCTTAATGCCACTGTCTGATTCTGGAGTGAAAAAAAAATGAAGAAAATAGGACCTAGGCCACACTGGACCTTACTAGTGTGAGTGTGTGTGTGTGTGTACCATTGAAAGTAAGGTTATCTCACATGTGCAAAATTTAATGAAAATTTTTCAGTATATGTTGTTGTTATGGTAACAGTGATAAAAACTATGAAACGAAACACAGGAAAAAAAAAATTAAATAATTACAATAATTTTTAACAAGACCAGAAATTTAGGGAGAAGGGTTCAATCACTTAAAATGACACCAGTATTTGACTGGTATTTATTGTATCAACCCTGGAAAGATGAAAGGCAAAAACTGACCATGAAAGAATTTCAACTTGGAATGTAAAGAGCTGCAAAACATTTTGTATAATGAATCTTTGAAATCGTCAGCACTCAATAATTATAATAATAATTGTTTCCGATAAAGAAACAAGGCTGGAAATTTTGAGTGAAGAGGGTTAGTTGATTAAACCAACATCAGCACATGAGTGGTGGTTTACTGACCCGGGGTGAATGAAAAGCAATGTTGACCTCAACAGAATTTGAACTCAAAGCACAAAGAACTGGAACAATTATTGGTTTCAAATTTTGGCACAAGATGAGCAATTTCAAGGCAGGGGGTAAGTCGATTATATCGACCCCAGTCATCAACCAGTACATATTTTGTCAACCCCGAAAGGATGAAAGGCAAAGTTGACCTTGGCTGGATTTGAACTCAGAACATAAAGCTGGATGAAATGCCACTAAACATTTTGCCCAACATGCTAAAGATTCCGCCAGTTCACTACCTTTGAACTGAAGCAAATATTACAAGGTATTTTGTTTGGCTCTTCAACAATTCTGCCAAACCATCACCTTTACTATAATAATTTTAAATTTTTGCACAAGGCCAGCAATTTTATGGAGAGGGGGGTTTAGTCGATTATATTGACTCCAGCAATAGACTGATACTTTATGTTATAGACTCTGAAAGGATGAAAGACACAAGGTGAAGAGCCAAAAGAAATAACACAAGAAATTTTTTCCAACATTACAACTCTGGCACCTCACCAGATTGCACAAAATTAAGTTTTAGGTTGTAGAGTCGATTAAATTAATATTACTGATATTTTATCTCTATAGTTGTTTAGAGTGAGGATGTGGGACTCTTATTTGTGGAGCCCTTTGCTCACATTCAAGATTTTGAAACCACCTGCCAAAGTCCCTCAAACCCATGGTATAATAAATGGGTTAAACCCTTAAGGCCAAAAAGAGTAATTCAGTATAAGTTACACAACAGTGAAATTTGTAAAATTAAAGATTCATTATTTTTCTTAGAAGCTGCTGGGGGTAAGTCTGTTCTAACACACAAATCAACCCTAACATTAAATAGTTCTCTCACTCTTAGTGTAGCTAAATGAAAGCTGGAAGTTGACACTAGCAGAATTTCAGCTTTTTACATCTAATTATCATTTTCTTTATAATAGTCCACCACAAAATGTAAGTTATAGACTTTGTATCTTATGTCCACAGGCTGACATAAGAGAACCAGGGTTATATATTTTTCTTGTTGTTTACTTCCAAGTTAATTCTGATCAAGCAGAACCATGATCTAAGACATGCTAGCCATTAATCATCATGTCCTTAGGTATCAAGAATTACGCTTTATTTTAAGAGATGGTAACATGTGATTTGAGAGAAATTTGTCTGCTATTTTTAGCAAGCCAAGTGATTATGTCAGAGGCTCCCTCTTGCAAACAGATCTAGCGTTGAAGGTAAAAGCTTGCAGCCCTTCCATTATGAGCTCAGCAGAATGAGTCGAGACCGTTTTGCCCAGTTCAAAAAAACTGACATGTAATTTATATTAAAATAAAAATCTCTTTTCCTATGGTCAGATATGACTGGTTAGAATAGTGGGGAGAGAGAAAGTATAAGTTCTTGTGTCATCAATGCCTTTCCTATAAGAATGAAAGGGGGGGGGGGGAGATCTATTGCAACCTAGAGTAAGATGTACATTCTGGCAGAATAAGAAAAAACAGTTGGCTTTTTTTTACTATTAAAGATCATAATTACAGTTAAAAGAAAGATCTAGAGAGAATAAACATATAAATAGAATGTCAATAAATTATCATTACAATTTCCATTACAATTTCCATTACAATTTATTGTATCTATTAAAGTTGAGATTTATCAATCAACTTTGCATATTTTAAATAAATATTATTGAAGTTTTGCATAAGAACTTGAGGCTTTATGCTTATAAGGTGCAACTTTTGCAAGCACTTCAGCTAGATGACAAACCCTAAATGAAACAGTTTGTGGTGGACATGTTAACTCAATTAGATGAAGGGTTCCTTAGAAAGAGTTGTTTCAGTGATAAAGCAACATTTTGTGTATCAGGAATGGTAAATAAGCACAACATCAGGAACTGGGGTTTGGAAAACTCAAACAAAACAAAAGAATTGCAAAGAAACAACCCAAAAGTCAATGTTTGGTGTGGCCTTGTGTTAGTTCAAGTGACTGGCCCATTTTCCTTTGCAGAAGAAACAATTATTTCCAACGCTTACCCTGACCTTTTACAAGAATTTGTGGCACCACAGTTGCACCACTTGCAACCAACAGTTATTTTCCAACAAGATGGTGCACCACCCATTGGCAATTGAATGTTCAAGAATTTCTTTATGAAACTTTCCCAAACTGGTGGATTACAAGAGGCAGTTCAATTTCCTGGCCATCTAGGTCACCAGATATAAACCCCTCTAGACTTATTATAGGTCTACATTAAAGACAGAGTCTATCACACAAATGTTCAAGACCTCAAAAATCTCAAGGAAAAAATATGCCAAGTCATATCCAATATTGATGAGAGGATGCTCTAATGCAAATGGTCAGAAGCTGAACATCATCTAGATATGTTATGTGCAACCAGTGGAGCTCACACAGAAGTGCTCATAGAAGTGTTTCCCAACAAACTCTGTTATGCTTATTTTTCATTTTTTCTGAACTTCTCAAATTGGAAAGGTCATTTATAGACACCTTGTATTATTGACAGAAAGGAAATATAAGTAAATCCAATGATCTAGTCTTCAGCAATGCAATAGTGCTAATAGCAACAGTAACAGCTAATATTGGTGCAAGGGGTACAAATTTTGAGGGAGAACATTGTTGATTATTTATGGATTTCAGTACTTGGCCAGTATTTATCTTAAATCGACCTTGGAAAGATGAAAATCCAACTTAACTTCAGCAGGATATAAACTCAGAAACACAATGGGATGCAATTACTGCCATCAACTAATTTTTTTAAACATTACCAAATAAAAAAAAAAATTGTTTCAAAATTGTGGCTCAAGGCTAACAATTCTAAGGGAAGGGAGTTCATCAGTCACATCGACCTCACTTCTTGTCTGCCTTTTATCCTTTTGGAGTTGATGAAAGTACCAAAGTTGATCTCAGCAAGATTTTGAGCTCAGCACATAAAAGAGATGGAAGAATAGCCTCTAAGCATTTTGTCCAAAACCCTAACAATTCCACCAGTTCATTGCCTTTAATAATGGTTTTTGATTTAGACAAGGCCAGTAATTTTGAAGGGAAGAGATTAGTCAATGCTATCAACCCCCACACTTCACTGGTACCTTAATTTATGAACCCTAGGCAAAGTTGACTCTAGGAATATTTGAATCTATAACATGAAGCACTGGAACAAATAATGCAAAGCATTTTTTTCCTTTGATACTCTAACAAGTCTGTCAGCTCAGCTTTCAGCACAAGGTCAGCAATTTCAATGGGAAAGTTATTTGATTACATGAATGCCATTACTTTATCAACTCCAAAGGAATAAAAAGCAAAATTTACCTCAATGGGATTTGAGTACAGAACGTAAAGAGCTAGAAAGAAATGTGTTGAAGTATCTTTCCGATGCTGTAATGGTTCTGCCAGCTCTACAGTCTTAATAATCCCTTCTACGATAGGCACAAAGCCTGAAATTTGGGAGAGAGGGAGGTAGCTAGTCAAAATACATTGACCCCAGTGCTCAACTGGTACTTATTTTATTGATCCCAAAAGGATGAAAGGTAAAGTCGACCTTGGCGGAATTTGAACTCAGAATGTAAAGATAGACAAAATGTTAAGTATTTTGCCCAGCATGCTAACAATTCTGCTAGCTCACCGCTAAATAATGGTTTCAAATTTTGCCATAAGGACAGCAACTTTGGTGGGAAGGAGAGGAGTTGATTACATCACCTCCAGTATTCAACTGGTACTTATTTTATCAATTCCCAAAAGGATGAAAGGCAAAGTCAACCTCAGTGGAATTTGAACTCAGAACACTAAGACAGATGAAATGCCGCTAAGCATTTTGTCCAGCATGCTAATGATTCAGCCAGCTCACCACTTTGATAATAATAATGGTGGTTTAGGCACAAGGCTAGTAATTTTGAGGAGAAAAGACCAGTCAATACCATCGATCCCAGTACTTTATATCAAGCTGGAGGGATGAAAGGTGAAGTTGACCTTGGCAGGATTTGAACTCAGAATTTGAAGAGCTGTGAAATATTTTTTACCAATTCTCTAATGATTCTGCCAGCTTGTCATCTTAATAATAATAATAATAGCAATGGAATCTCAAAACACTATAATACTAAGTGTGCTTCACACATAACGAAAGGAAACAATGGGAGTTGAGGGTCTTGTCTAAAACAAGATGATGTGTATCAAATACATACAAATTCACCACAGGTGTAAACAAATGCTTTTAACTATTTAACAATTGTGTAAGCAAAATATAGGGGGAAGAAAACAACAAAATGGTGCACGAAAAAAAGAGTGCTAATTACTGTACAGCCCCGAGTTTGTCCTGATCAAGCAAATGTATATTCAAAGATGATCCACTCATGACCAGTGCATTTTCTTCCCTTTTTTTATATATATATATATATATCAGGGACCGTATGTCCAATGAACCCTTTTTATCTAAAGATAGTTAGGATGAGACATTATGGAGATTTGACAACTATTTTTAGCAGGTCAAGAGACTGCACAGTTAGTTTAGTTGTTGCAACGTATGATACTGAATGTGGAGGGCAGTTTTAGAAGAAACAATGAACAACAATAATAAAAACAATAATAATAATAAAAAGCATAATATAAAAAAAAAAAAATAGCAATGCCAAGCATTAATAAATGAATATCATACATAAATTACATCAGCACAAAACCTCAGTTAGGGAGGGCAGAGCGAGGTCAGGTGAAGGTGATAGCCGCATTCAAGCCTTTTCAAAATAACATAGATAACACTAAGAAAAAGTGAGCACAGGATTAATATATAAATCCTGGGATTTGTATATTTGCATTACTGATGCAATATCTTACTAGAAAACAAAAAAAATCAATATTTATATAATAAACATAAAACTGAAATTTTTAACAAGGCTTCATTATAATCAATGAATTTTTTAAAGAAACCCAAAGGTATTGGTTTCAAATAGTTTTTTTTAAAGAAACCAAAAACTTGAACCCAACATTATTAAATTGTGGAGTATGTGTATGTGTGTGTGTGTGTATATATATATATATATATGTATATATATATATATATAAAGCAAGGGAGAGAGAGAGAGAGGAGG
>NC_068987.1:14332959-14334730 GCF_001194135.2 Octopus bimaculoides | reverse complement strand
GGGAGGGGGGGAGAGACTCCACATTATATACATGACAAGAAAATAACAACTTCAGCCTAATGTAAACTGCCAAGTACTAAAAACAAACTGAACTTTTCTTTGGAGGGTGGTGACAATAAACATGGGGATGAATACAACTTGATGAACTTTGCCACACAGTGACATAAATTATAAAAAAGGAAAGGAAAAAAAAAATAACAATAACAATTATAACAGCAACAACCAGCACTAGAAACAAGCTTCTTCATTCATTTGCTTTAAAACTTTTTACAGGATTAGAAAGCAAGTGAGGAGTCAAAGTTCATTAATTTCCAATATAAAATAAAAAGAAAAGAAAAGAAAAGAAAAGAAAAAAAAAACTATGAACCATTGCGGTTCTTGCAGTTAGTTCTTACCAACAGTGTCTGCAAGTGTTGAACTTGTGAGGTTAAAATCCCACCCTTGGATAAATTGCTGGCCTACTACAAGCAATTTTTTTTTCCAGAATATCTATTAATCTATTATCCAGCTAGATTAAATCAACAAGAATCGTGAAGTCTTCCAGAAAGGAAATGAAAATCAAAAGAACAGATTGCGAACTCACAACTGATGCAGTTAATAATACCATACTCTACCTATTTACCAAAGCCAAGATTCAGATAGAAGCAAACATAAGAATTTTTTTTTCACATGTTAACCATCACGACTTGTCATTGGAACTTATCAGTGACAGCATGTATTTTGCAAGGTCACACTGCACACTGTTTAATTACAAGGAAATGTAATTTTTTGGCATTTTTACAATTTTTCATAATTAAACTTTAATATTTATAACTCGTGTTATTTAAATATCTCTGAAACCATGTCAAAGATACAGAATAAAATATTTTCTCAAATTATGAAAATGTACCACCAATGGCGCATATGGCAAAGTTTGTGATGAACTGCCGATGGTACATATGGCAGTTAATGCATTAACGAAGAATTTAAATCTTCCCAGCAATAAAATCTGAAAGTTAAGCTTTTCCGTAATATTGTAACTATTACTGAATATTACAAACCTCAGAATAAAAAAAAATTTCACAAGAGCTAGATAGCGAGAAAGACATATCTATAGGACTTTAAGACTGACAATGGGATTCTATAATACTACATTTTAGTAGCAGAGATAACTAGTTATTAAAATAGATATCTATAGGAATTTTAAAGACAATCAGCAGGGTTCTGTAATACTACTTTGGATGGCAAATAATTACAATTCAGTATTAGTGAGAGGAAAATCTATTTTGATAAAGTGATAAATGAAACACGTGTAGTTAAGTAAATTAACATTGATTGACAACAATAAAATGACAAAAATGTATGAACATGTGAGCTTGAGCTAAATAAAAATGTAACTAAAAAGTAGCATTTTCCCCATAAAAGGAAATCCCAAAAAAAGACTTCTCAGTGTAAGTAATCGCCACTGTGGGGATTAATGAAATTATTAAATGGTTTTTTTTTTTTATATTCTTTTTCTATCTTTGATAAGTTTTTTTTTTGAAATCCTCACATGAATAAACGACATTAACAGATTTTAAAACCATAGTTAACAAATGAATATACCAGTCACATATAAGCTATGATTCACATTGAAGTATTGTACTGGAATGAAATAGTGAGAAAAATGGAATACACCCACATATAAAAACATCCATATAAATAAATATATATAAACACTATCATTTGTTTGTTAACATGAGCCACTACATATATATATATATATATATATATATATATATATATATATATA
>NC_068987.1:14302974-14330678 GCF_001194135.2 Octopus bimaculoides | reverse complement strand
TATATATATATATATATATATATATATATATGTACGTATGTGTGTGTGCATGAGAAAATCTGAGTGTACGCAGATGACTGTGTGTGTGTGTGTGTGTGTGTGTGTGGAAAAAGTGAGAATACTGAATAGTGTGGAAAAGTGGTCGTGTCTAAGAGTGCGGTGGGGAGTGGGAAATTATGAGAAAGTGGAAAAGTGGCATGTATCTCTGGATTGATGTGTGTGAGTGTGTATACTTTATCGAGTTTATTTTGTTTATGTTTAAGTAACTCAAAAAGCTATACAAGAGAGAGAGAGAGAGAGAGAAAGAGGTAGAAGAGAGGACTAGAGTCAACCCAGCAACGAGTAAGACAAATTAACCGATAGTATAAAGTTCCAGGATTCCACAGCCCTCAACAGCAGCAGCAGCAGCAGCAATGGGAGGGGACATGTTCGGTTGTAGCAATGTTAACCTCCTCCCAATTCCCATTGGTAACCATGAAAGACTTCAAGTACAGCATGCCAGCTCCCAAAACAAAAGAAAGGTCCACAGAGAATGACCATCAGTCCGGTCGAAATATGGGAATTTTAGGAATGAATTCTATCATCAATACCTAAAATGAAGAAAAAAAAAATAATATTGAAAATAATTTTTTGGTTTTTTTCTGTTGTATTTTTAGTATGTGGGGGATGGAGAGATTCCTAGCCCCTCTAATTATTCTGCAAACATAAAGCAAAAGTTTACTGAGGATCCCCAGAAATAGAATTTTTTTTTTTTTTTTTTTTTTTGTGGCTAAGTCATGGCACAAGCATGACTGTGTAGTTAAAAAGCTCACTTTGTAACTGCATAGTTTTGGGTTCAATCCCTTTGTACAGCACCTTGGTATTTATTTTATCAAGCCCCGAAAGGAATGAAAGGTAAAAATCGACTTTGGCAGAATTTGATCTCGGTGCATAAGGACAGATAGAATACCACTAAGCATGCTAACGATTCTGCCAGCTTGCCACCCTACAAAAAAGCCAGAAATATTGGTTTCAAATTTTGGCACAAGGCCAGCAATTTTCAGGGACTGGGTAAGTCGATTGCATAAACCCCAGTACTAGACTGGTACTTATCTTATTGGCACCAAAAGGATGAAAGGCTAAGTCGACCTCCATGGAATTTGAACTCAGAACATGGAGACAGATGAAATGTTGCTAAGCATTAAAGCCAGAAAAAGCCACCTTAAAGCCAGAAAAAATATTGCAAGACATTTTGTCAATGCATTAACAATTCTGCCAGTCCACAAGTGGCATTTAAGCCTAAACATACAACTAAAAATACAAGAAAGTACTGGTTTAAGTCATTAATAATTTAGTGTTTATGTACTCTAAGTTACTAACAAGTTAGTCTGGGTCTACTCATGCAGAGAAACAGAAGGTTGTTTAGACCTAGGCTGTTAAGAGATGGATCATCAAGAATTGAACTGTCCTACATCTTCACTACAGTCACAAATAGCAGGAGACAATTAACACTTTTGACACCAACCTACCTGAGGGCCCACTAGTTCAATGACAAGCTTCTTGTTTTAAACTGAATTAAATTAAAACTTGAAACACTAGCACAAAAATGACAGAGGTCATTTTCTAAATTCATTCATATAAAAAATTAACTGAAATAAAGATAGTGCATATCAACAGAAATATGGTAACAAAAGGGTTAAGGTATTGCTCAGGCGGCGAGCTGGCAGAATCGTTAGCACACCGGGCGAAATGCTTAGCGGTATTTCGTCTGCCATTACGTTCTGAGTTCAAATTCCGCCGAGGTCGACTTTTCCTTTCATCCTTTCGGGGTCGATAAATTAAGTACCAGTTATGTACTGGGGTCGATGTAGTCGACTTAATCCCTTTGTCTCTCCTTGTTTGTCCCCTCTATGTTTAGCCCCTTGTTGGCAATAAAGAAATAGGAGAAGGGTAAAAGAACATGAATCAGAAGTAGACTTTTTTAGCAGAGAAAGTACAAAATTAATATAAGATTGCTAGAGGTCGAGAACAAAGACAAAACTCCTTACTAAAATTACTATTATTGAATTGAACACTCGGCCACAAACTTTGGCATGAAGGGTGCAGCCAATTTAATAAAAACCAGCATTTGAGTTCTACTTATTCAACTAATTCTATCAGGATAAAAGACACAGTCAACACTTGCCAGATTTGAATTTGGGCCGCAGTGGTATGCAGCTAAACAGTAATAATAAAAATTCACTTACATATTCCATCATACTGCTTGAATCACATCGTTGTTTACTCAGTCGCCAGTTTAGACCAAGCTAGAATTTAAAAGAATTTTGTACAAACATTTTGGTATTCAAAAACAGATACACACCCTCACACTTACACAGAATCAAAAGAGATTGGTGTTGGTCCATAATGGTAAGACTCATATCATTTAATAAAATCAACAACAAGAGTGCTGTGGACTTACTATGGGCAGAGGAAAATCCAGTATTTCAGACAGAGTCCTTGCTCAGGAAAAAATTGAGAGGAATCCTCTCTGAAGAAGAACTGTCCAAAATGTTGGCTTTTTCCACTCCCCACAGCATGTTCACTGTACTCTTTTGTTGATTTTTATATGTATATATGTGTGTGTGTATTAGTATAGTGTGGCATAAGAGGATGATGACAGAACATACAGAAAGCAGGAAAAAGTACACGAAAGATGTGGATGCACTCACCATCATCAGATATCAACCAAAAGTCATCATAATTTCAATGCCTTATTGACATCATATATGTGTGTGTGTGCCTGAACAGGTGCACAGTGTTATTTCTTTACTACCCACAAGGGGCTAAACACAGAGGGGACAAACAAGGACAGACAAACTGATTAAGTCGATTATATCGACACCAGTGCGTAACTGGTACTTATTTAATCGACCCCAAAAGGATGAAAGGCAAAGTCGACCTCGGCGGAATTTGAACTCAGAACGTAGCGGCAGACGAAATACCGCTAAGCATTTCGCCCGGCGTGCTAACGTTTCTGCCAGCTTGTGATCACAGAGCAATGTGAGATTAAGTGCTTTGTTTAAGAAAACAATGCACCACCCAGTCTAGGAATTGAAATCACGATCACCACTAAGCCATGCACCCTCATTGTCGATTTGATGGAGAGAGAGAGAGAGTTAATGTGCAGCACAAACATTTAATGTTTAAAAATAATACATTTCTAAATCTCTCAGAGAGATTTATGCAGTAGTGATACGATGAAGTAATTGTATGCTGTCAACTTAATGTGACAGTCCCCTGAAGGGAATAATACTACTGTTGTTTAGACCTAGGAAGCTGCACTGCTTCTTGTCGGCCTTGACACATTTCCTGTGTCCTTATGTTTACAAGGGGGAGACATAAGGACACAGGAAATGTGTTAAGGTCGACAGGAAGTGGTGCAGCTTCCTAGGTCTAAACAACAGTAGTATTATTCCCTTCAGGGGACTGTCACATTAAGTTGACAGCATACAACTACTTCAGGAAGAAGGTTGTTTTGTTGTTCCTTTAATGGGAATTATAAAATTAAAAGAAAACAATGAAAACCATTCAGTTTTTCAATTGGAAGAAGATAATTTCAGTGTTAATGCCTTACCTTACGATACAGGTGATTGTTTTCCCATTCAATAACTTTTTCTATAGAATGTCGTGTCTGAAGAGAGATACACAGCAAAAGTTAGTCCCTAGAGAATGTATCTTTTCAACACACATGCGCACGTACACTCACACACACACACACACACACACTAACAAATCAGTATTTTGAATTCCTTTTCTTTGTTGTTTAATAGCACATCGTTTTTAAGAAAATGTAAAAAAAAAAAGTGAACTTGCAAGAAAAATTTATATAAACTCATTACCTAGAAAAAAAAAATATTAAAACAACTATTGTACATTATTTACATTTGACGGATATTTGTCCTCATCTTGTTTGTCAACACATTTCGGCCGATATACCCTCCAGCCTTCATCAGGTGTCTTGGGGAAATTTCAAACCTGAGTTCTCATTCCATAGGTATTTTTCGATGTTATTATGATTATTATTATTATTATTATTATTCAGGTCATTGCCGAGAAGTGAACTCTGAATCTTGGGGTTAAGAGCACGGGTTACTAACCCCAAGATTCCAAGTGACCTGAATAATAATAACATCAAAAAATACCTTAGAAATGAGAACCCAGGTTTGAAATTTCCCCAAGACACCTGATAAAGTCTGGAGGATATATCAGCCGAAACGTTAACAACAAACAAGATGAGGACAAATATCTGTCAAATGTAAATAATGTACATAATTCCTCATCTCTTAAATATACAACTGAACAATTATTGTAATATCTATGTGTATGTAGGAGAAATAGGGATAAACAAGTTTATATCATAGTTCCTACATGCCTTTCACTGTTATGGTTTTGAGCCCTGTTATAGGTGTTCCCAGTGCATTTAGATGCTCAACCACAAAGATGTTCCCATCAGAGAACACCTTATTGCATTAGGTTATAGTAACTATGCCCCACTGCTCTTTCTCTCTCTCTATTTATACTATACACACACACACACGACAGAAGTAAATAGACAACCCATAAAACATTGTTTTATGTTAAACTTGAAACGGTTTATATTTTTTTTTATTAATGGACATTTTTATGTTTCAGGTTCTATATGTGACTGTTTAATCATGCCACATACAAAAGAAGCCTTGGGACTGTCCAAATTTCAAAGGGGCCGTATTGCGGTTCAATCTGAAGGGTGGATTTACTCAATGTAAAATCACAGCAAACCTTGGGATCCTGCTTTCTACACTTAATAGGGTGATTGTGCAATTCACCAGAGAGGGAAAGAGTCCACATCACCTTGCCCACGTCAACAAGGGCACTTTAATAGGACCCTCTGCTTTGTTAAGTGAAGTGTGACAGATAATCCTCATTGCAAGGCCTCTGACATAGCAGGACAAGTTGATGTCAGTCCCGGAACAGCTGTCAGGTATCTCCACAAACTTGGCTACTATGGCAGAGCAGCAAGAAGGAAGCCATTTCTTAGACCAGCCAATATCAAGTGGAGAAAAAATTGGGCCAGTGAGATGATGGAGTGGCTGCTAGCATTTTGGGACATTATCATATTCTCTGATGAGTCCAGATTTGCTGTATTTTCTGACAGTGGTCGAGTGGGGGGGTCTGAAAATTCTGTGATCAAGAATTTGACATGAAAAGATTGCTGCCAACAATGAAACAAGGCAGCTATCCTGTGATGGTCTGGGGAACAATTTGGAGCAATGGTTAATCAGAGCAGGTGGAGTGTGATGGAAACAAACTCAGATAAATAGGTGTACATATTGTGGAAAGGACCCCTTCCAATCTTCTCCAATGGTGAAATGATTAAAGACTATTTATGGAAGATGGGGTTCCTTGTCACATGGCTGAAAAAGAATGGCATTAAAAAACTTCCATGGCGAAGCCAGTCACCAGATACGAGCCCTATTGAACACCTCTGGGGCATAATGGACAGGAAACTTCGTAAAAAGAAAAGGAAAGCATCCCCAAAACCAGATCTTTTGAGATTACTGCATGAAACTTGGCAAGAAATTCCCCACGAGAATATTTGTCATCTGATCAGTAGCACACCTTATAGGATCCTTGAATTGAAAAATGCAAAGGGCATGTCTACTAAATATCAGATATTCGCATGATAATTAGTTAATAATTTGAATGCATAATTTCAGATTTAAATAAATGTTAGTGATTATAAGGGTTCTATTTAATTCTGTCATATCTGTGTGTGTGTGTGTGTGTGTGTGTGTGTGTGTGTGTGTGTGTGTGTGTGTGTGTGTGTGTGTGTGTGACATTATTCACACATACATACACACTCAGAGGACAGTCTTCTTTCAGTTTCCATCAACCAAATTTATCTATAAGACTTTGGTCAGTCAGGGGCTATAGAAGACACTTGCCCAAAATGCCCTGCAGTGGAAATGAACTCAAAACTCCAAGTGGTTAGGAAGCAAGATTATCAACTACACCACAAATCCTGCATTCTTATGATTTTTAAAATCAATACATCAAGAACAAAATACAGAAAATATCAATAGAACAGTAACGTTGAACACTAAACTCACCCTTTTACTGAGACAAACAACTGGCCACAGTGAACAGCCCAGGGTACAGCAGCAACATACACAGCCACAGAACAACCATTTTACATTAACAGGCAGTGCTTTCCTTAGGACACTATTGATGCGTAACATTGTGGCTTTATATTCTTCAGGAGCCACCTGTAAATGAAAAGATAACAACACCTGAGCTGAAATCCATATTTAATGTTTTCCATACTAACCCGCTTGAACTGCCTCCTCTGGTTATATAAAACACAAAAATTCTTTATTTTACAGATAAGAATTTATAGCCAAAAAAGACATACACCAAAATGATTTTGAAGAATCAAAAAATTCCATGTGAAATGCAATAGGATAAGGAAAGATAGTGATGACGGTTCAATGTTTATACTATACGAGGTCTGATCAATAAGTATCTGGACTGTTGCTATAGTAACAAAGCTAAAACACAGAGTGAAGCCACTTGGCACAGATTGACCTTAAACTCAGCTGTGCATGCGCACTAAGTTTTAACGTTCTAGCTCACTTCCGCTGTTTACAGCAGTGCTTGGAAGGAAGGTGTGTAGCATGTGATTGTCGCATTGACCATAACAGAGAATGTTGAGCAGGGAATCTGCATCAAACGTTTTGCTCAACGTTTGATGATACCTGCTCAGAGACCTATACAAAGTTTTCAAAAAGTTTTCATCGTTCTCAACACAATCAAGGAGATCTTGTACAGCTGAAACTCAAGTGTCTTTCTGGTCAGCTGAAAGCAGATTTGACACAAACTTGGCAGACATGCATCTCATATCCAAATCTTCAGTGATAATGAACTGAACCCTAATTTGTACATCCTCTGATAACTAATGGATGGGGATTCGACAATTTTCCCTCACAGCTGTACGAAGATCTGCAATGTTTTTCTCAGTTCTGCTGGTTGCGGGTCTCCCAGAATGTTTGTCAATATCGACATTTTTTGTCCATCTTGGAAACGTCTGAACCACTCATACACTTGTGTGCAACTCATACACTCCTCTCCGTATACTTTCTACAACTTTGCGTAGGCCTCTGAGCAGGTATCGCCATGACAACCTTCTCTGTCCTGGTCAATGCGACAACCACACGCTACTCACCTTCCTTCCAAGCACTGCTGTAAACAGTGGAAGTGAACTAGAATGTTAAAACTTAGTGCACATGCACAGCAGAGTTCAAGGTCAATCTGTGCCTAGCAGCTTCACACTACACGCTTTAGCTTCGTTACAATGGCAACAGTCCAGATACTCATTGATCAGATCTCTATGGCAACTTGTATGTTGGAAAATACAGTATTTAAATTCTAACCTTCCATCATAATTTAATATAAAAACCTTTTTCATTAAATAATGCTCCAAACACCAGGCTATTAATGGAGTTTGGCATTTTACTAAACCCTCTGGCTATCTTTTAAATTAAGACAAAATAGTCAATGTATATCATTAGAAAATATGATCATAAGACTGTTAATGACAGAATATTTATAAACATCATCAAATGGTAATTGTACCATGCCTACATAAATCATTAATCTAGCAGAGAATAAATAACATGGCGTGAACCAATTATTTCTAATATACTAACACTGAATCAATAAACGCTGACTCTGAAAAAGACTGATGGAATATATATCATATATATAATATAATATATCATATATATAATATAATATTAGGATATTAGGAGTGGCTGTGTGGTAAGTAGCTTGCTTACCAACCATATGGTTTCGGGTTCAGTCCCACTGCGTGGCACTTTGGGCAAGTGTCTTCAACTATAGCCTCGGGCTGACCAAAGCCTTGTGAGTGGATTTGGTTGGCAGAAACTGAAAGAAGCCCATCGTATATATGTATATATATATATGTATATGTGTGTGTGTTTGTGTGTCTGTATTTGTCCCCCCAACATCACTTGACAACTGATGCTGGTGTGTTTACATCCCCGTAATTTAGCAGTTCGGCAAAAAGAGACCGACAGAATAAGTACCAGGCTTACAAAGAATAAGTCCTGGGGTCGATTTGCTCGACTAAAGGCGGTGCTCCAGCATGGCCGCAGTCAAATGACTGAAATAAGTAAAAGAGTATGATGTAACAGAATCAGTAGCATTAGATGAAACTTCAAGAAAAAAAACCCCAAGAAACAAGCGATAATAAAACAGTTCCCCACCAAAAGCTGTGATTTTATTTATTCCCAATTAAGTCACAATGGATATTGTGTATGTGTGCACACGTGCGTGTAAGTCTTGATTTTTAATGCAACTCAAACTAAACATTAAAGCTGTGACAAACTTTAGGTATCACTTCCTCCAAGGGTTTTTAAATTTAAAAACAAAATCTTTTTTTAATAAAAGAAAATCAAACCCTACTTACCTTTGCTGAAAGGGCTGATGGAAATTCGGTATCAAATTTATTGCTAAGACCAAATCTGAAAAATGATAAGATAAGAACTTTTCAGATTTTAATTCTTATGTTCCAATATTTTCTGTTAAGATACACTACCTTTTTTTCAATTCATTTTGAAAATAATGAAGAATTTAGTAAAATAGCTGTCGTTATTGAACTGGTATTTGAAACATCTACTATAATAATACTCTTGTTTTTCTCCATCACAACATATGAATGAGAAAAGAAGAGGTAAATAGATGAATGCGGAAGGAAGGGATGATGGAAATATTACAGTGAAAAAAAATCAAACAGCGTTTCAACTCTGTGTGAGTATATGTGTGTGTGTGTGTGTGTGTGTGTGTGTGTAAAAGGGAGGTATGTGAATGTTTGTTTGTGAGTGTGTGTGCGTATGTGTGCACGCAGAATGGAAGTGGGATGGTGAACATTCAACACTGAAAAGAAAAATCAAACAGCGTTTCAACTTCCTGTGTGTATGTGTGTGCATGCACAAGGGAAGTATGTGAATGTTTGTATCTGTGATTATTTTGTACCTTATTCATATATAAAATACTACAATAAGCCGTCATTTTTGACGGTACGGGGCCAGCTAATTTTGAAAATAATGAAGAATTTAGTAGAATAACATTGTCATTATTAAACTGGTATTTGAAACATAGATTTAATAAAGTTTTCATGGGAAGTTTTAATTTGGATCACTTCAAAACAGAAAGTTTGTATTATGGAAACAGAAGTGGTCTCAAACTGGAGACATTCCCTGAATGCTGCCAACAGAGCAGACTCCACTAAAGACAATGTGCCAAGTAGTGGTGTTAAACCAGGCAACAAACTGAGTCTGCCACCCAAGTAAGCCATGGGCCATGGGCAGAACTTGAACTCAGAACACAAAGTGGTGGACAAATACTGCAAGGTTCTAACAACTCTTCTACATCACCACCAGTCTAGTTTGTAATTAATGTTGTAATTAATTCAGAGTTAGATTAACTTCTGCCATTCGGAAATTAATTGTTTCATAAATGGTAAGACAATCAAGTGGGTCAGATAAAGGGAAAAGTACGAAAACAAAACACAACGGCATTGGTTTATTCAACGTCAGAAAGAAAACTAACAAAACTTTCGAGTGTTTAGATTCCAACTTTCAACAATACCTGCTGGTGATTGCATTGTTTTTCTTTTAATCTTTCACCCATTCACTTTTTACTTGTTTCACTCAGGAGACTGTGGCCATGCTGGGGTATCACCTGGAATTTTAGTCAAACGAATTAACCCCAGTACTTTTTTTTTTTTTTTTGTAAAGCCTGGTACTAATTCTATCAGTTTCTTTTGCTGAGCTGCTAAGTTACGGGGGACGTAAAAAAACACCAACACCAGTTGTCAAACAGTGGTGGGGGACAAACACACAAAGATGCACACGCACTTATATATACACACACACACACACATTTGTATATAATAACATAAATAATATATAATTATAGGCATATATCCATACATATATGTACATACCGACATCTATATGTATACATACAAGCATATATGGGTACAAGACATCACAAAAACGTTAAACACAATGAGAAACGAAAACAGAAAGATGAAGACAGAAAACGAACTTTATTCTTTTTTTTTTTTTTTCGAACAACAAAAAAAAAGAGAAACAAGACATGCAACATACACACAGAGGCTTCTTTCAGTTTCCACCTACAAATCCACTCACAAGGCTTTGGTCAGCCTGATATTATAGTAGAAGACACTTGCCCAAGGTGCCACACAGGACTGAAACCCGAACCAGATGATTGGGAAGGAATCTTCTAACCATACAGCTAAGCCTGCATCTGCTTTCCTGCCACATGGTTTTAGATTCAGTCTTAATATGTAGCACCATGGGCAAGTGTCTTCTTACTATAGCCCCAGGGGGAAAAGCCTTATGAGTGAGTTTGATAGAAACTGAAAGAAGTCTATCATGTGTGTGTGTGTGTGTGTGTGTGTCCTTAGTCTGACATCATGTGATGGTTGTAAATGAATATCATACAAGTTTTTGTTGCTCGTTTCTAATCATCTGTGAAAACATGTTTAACCAGGGGGAAAATATTAATTTGCTTGGAAACAAGTGTGGGTTGGTAACAGGAAGAGCATCCAGCTGTAGAAAATTTGCCTCAACAAATTCAGTCTGACCCATGAAAACATGGGAAAACAGATGTTAAAATGATGACAATGATGACAGTTATGATGATAATGATAAATAAAGATACCCGAGTTTCAATTGCAATTAGTTTATATACCGAGACTGAAGAAATGGCCTGTACAGGAAAGATAAAGAAACAGAGAAGGGAGAGGAGAAGAAAACATGGTCGAGAGAGAGAGAGAAAAGGAAAAATAAGTGAGGAGAAATAATAGATGGAGAAGGAGAGCAGAAAATAGAATGAGTAGGGGATGTTATAGCGGAAGGGGTCGAAGGAGAGTGTATTCTGTAAAATTACAACAATTTTCTCAGTATTAATTATTTCATATATATATATATATATATATATATATATATATATAAATATATATATATAATGACAGCACAGGTTAATAACAGGAGAGGAAATGAAGTGTTATTAAGTTCATGTAATTCCCAAAATCATAATCAAGATAATAATTGAAGCAATTCCAGCCAAGCTAATCAGGTAAGTAAACAGTATTCCATTACACTCTGAGAATGTTTTGACACAAAACTTTTTGTCAGACTTTGAAACACTCACCTGAAGTTCATTCAAACAACAAAACGATATCAGTGCAAGGGGAACTCACTTTGATAATACACCCTTTGATAAGACAAAACTTGTTTTAATATTTGTTTTCCCAATGCTGGCCAGAATTGGAAGTGTCCTCAGTTCAACATGCCACTATCATTTTGATCTGGCCTCGTCTCATCTGTAAGGTACAACCTTCTCAGATCTTCAGGATTTCTAGTTCGCTTCTTCCATAGGTTCAGAGCATAGCTATGCGACTAAGAAGCTTGCTCCTCAGTCAATGAAATTCAATACACAGAAATACATACAGTTCTATATTTAAGAGATGAGGAATTATTTACATTATTTACATTTGACGGATATTCGTCCTCATCTTGTTTGTTGTCAACACAACGTTTCGGCTGATATACCCTCCAGCCTTCGTCAGGTGTCTTAGGGAAATTTCGAACCTGGGTTCTCATTCCTATCGATGTTACTATTATTATGGCGGGCATATGGCGTAGTGGTTAAGAGCGCGGGCTACTAACCCCAAGGTTCCGAGTTCGATTCACGGCAGCGACCTGATTAATAATAGTAATAATAATAATAATAATAATATAATAATAATAATAGTAACATCGATAGGAATGAGAACCCAGGTTCGAAATTTCCCCAAGACACCTGACGAAGGCTGGAGGGTATATCAGCCGAAACGTTGTGTTAACAACAAACAAGATGAGGACGAATATCCGTCAAATGTAAATAATGTAAATAATGTACAGAAATACATTATACAAAATATACCAAGTCACCTATATAACACACCATTTACAACTTCAAATGGAACTATCTAAGTAGTTTATCAACTCTGGTTGATTGTTGAAAAGTTCAGTGAAAGTGTTCAGTCCACCTTTCTATTCCCTCAGGATTTTTATACATGTGAAAAGCATCCAGTCCACACTGTGAAGTGGTTGGCATTTGGAAGGGCATCCAGCAGAATAAGTACTAGGCTGACAAAGAATAAGTCCTGGTACTTTGCTCGACTAAAGGCGGTGCACCAGCATGGCCACAGTCAAACGACTGAAACAAGTAAAAGAGTAAAATGATAGCTTTAAATTAAATTCAGAAATAGAACCAAAGCTAGAGTGGAAAAAAAATGTTATTTCTAAGAACTTGCCAAGAGGAACATGAAGTTTTTCTAAGTATTCCAAAAGTAGGCAACAGTATGGTGTAAGATGTCGAAAGGCAAATGACCTACATTGACTGTAATGAAATGAAAGCACACAGACTATTTAAATAAACTGCTCAAAACACAACCACATTATTGCCAACTACAGCAAGATGTTAATCTTCTCCCACCACCATTTTTTTTGCACTCTGGACAAAAGTATACAATCATTTCTTACACAAAGATCTTCATTCTGGAATCTGAAGCATTCTTAGATTGATTGTGACTTTTCCTAACTAGCACTGCTCTAGTTATCATCTATAAAGTCCCTGGTATATTTCTATATTTCATCTGGTAGCTTTGAGATTTCAACGGTATGACTGTTTGTGTTTAGAATGACATTGTAGGGCAGGTGTGAGAGGTTGGATCTGGCCAGTCTGAACATACAAGAAGCAGAATATTTTGGCCAGATATGGCCTGTTTAAATGCTAAAGGGTTAATCATGCATTATCTGGAAGCTTTTGAGGTTTCAATGGTATGACTGTTTATGTTTAGAATGACATTGTAGGGCAGGTGTGAGAGGTTGGATCTGGCCAGTTTGAACATACAAGAAGCAGAATATTTTGGTCAGATATGGCCTGTTTAAATGCTAAAGGGTTAATCATGCATTATCTGGAAGCTTTTGAGGTTTCAAATGGTATGACTGTTTATGTTTAGAATGACATTGTAGGGCAGGTGTGAGAGGTTGGATCTGGCCAGTTTGAAAATACAAGAAGCAGAATATTTTGGTCAGATATGGCCTGTTTAAATGCTAAAGGGTTAATCATGCATTATCTGGAAGCTTTTGAGGTTTCAATGGTCTGACTGTTTATGTTTAGAATGGCATTGTAGGGTAGGTGTTAAAGGCTGGATCTCACCAGTTTGACTATAAAACAGAATATTTGGGCTTGATTTGGCTGATTTAAATGCTAAAGGGTTAAGCAGATCCAAGATCAAAGGCATTTATTACCTGTGGTTTTTTTGCCCAATTAGTTCTATATTTCCCATGTTGTCCTATTCTTTTAAACCATTTGCCTGTCCTGTGTATAACATCTGATACACAGGACACATTTCCCAGACAACCATGTACCATTTATAATGCACCTTCCCATTCTTTTTCAACCACCAGAGTAATAGTCTAAAGCTAAGTTTAACTCTTTAACATTCAGATTACTATCAAACATGTTTTCTTTATTGAAATTGTTTTGAATTAATCCTGCATTATCTTATAGCTTTTGATGATGTGATTGCTTATTTTTAGAATGTTAGTGTTTGCGAGATGTAAGAGGTTAGACATGGCCAGTAAGAATGTAAAACATGTAGAATACTTGAGCCAGATATGGCCAGTATAAATGCTAAAGGGTTAAGATGTTTAAAACAAGCTTATAAAAATGCTTTGAACATAGAAGAGGTTAAGGCAACTGGAGTTTGATTTTGAGGAAGATTTGGCTACTATTTCTAACAGGTTGAGCTACATCTCAGAGAGGCTTCACTATTGACTAATGTAAACACAGAAGTTGCTCAGTACAGAATCAGCTTTTTGTATAACCGGTTTTGTTTGGTTTCTGTATCGTCTTAATACTGTAATGTTTTCAACCGAAAGAGTAAGAGCACACTCAGTACATGCCATCGTTAATAAATTAATTATATATCATCATCATCGTTTAACGTCCGCTTTCCATACTAGCATGGGTTGGACGATTTGACTGAGGACTGGTGAAACCAGATGGCTGCACCAGCCTCCAATCTGATTTGGCAGAGTTTCTACAGCTGAATGCCCTTCCTAACGCCAACCACTCAGAGAGTGTAGTGGGTGCTTTTACATGCCACCGGTACGAAGGCCAATCAGGCGATACTGGCAACGGCCGTGCTCAAAATGGTGTATTTTATGTGCCACCCGCACAAGAGCCAGTCCAGGGGCACTGGCAATGATCTCGCTCGAAAATCTTTACACATGTCACGGGCACAAGTGCCAGAAAAACGACGCTGGGCACAGGTGCCATCCCAATTTCGCTTTCGCTTGCCCCAATAAGTCTTTGCAAGCTGGGGGGGGAGGGATATATAAATATATATATACATGAATATACACATAAATACACATATATCCACACATACATTCACACATCTACATAAACATACATTTTATTACTAATCAAGTCTTAAAAGTGATGCACAAAACTCAGTATTTAAGTAACTAACTTCAGCTTGATTATTAATAGAATATATACATACTTATGTCTCGAGTTCTATTTTCCTGTTCGTATCACAAAACACACACACACACACATTGATTGCAGAAAGAATAAAAGTACTTGTAATATTATATGTAATATTGTAACAAATACAAAAATAAAATGTGAAAAATCAGACTGCTAAAATTCCATTGACTAATACCCACACATGCCTGGTGTGGTTGTGTGAGAAGAAGCTTTATATACACACACACACACGTCTGGAGTGGCTATGTGGTAGGAAACTTGCTTCCCAACCACATGGTTCCAGGTTCAGTCCCATTGTGTGACACCTTGGGCAAGTGCTTTCTACTATAGCCTCAGGCCAACCAAAGCCCTGTGAGTGAATTTGGTAGATGGAAACTGAAAGAAGCCTGTCGTGTGTATATGTGCACGTGTGTCTTTGTAGACAAGTTTGTCCGCCCCACCACTGCTTGACAACCAGTGTTGGTATTTTTTTTACATCCCCGTAATTTAGTGGTTTGGAAAAAGTGATTGATAGAATAAGTACTAGGCTTAAGAAATAAATCCTGGGGTCAATTTGTTCCACTAGATCCCTTCAAGGCAGTGCTCCAGCATGGACACAGTCAAATGACTGAAACAAGAATATATATAAAGCATCAGTTGTGGTGTGCAAGAGAGACGATTGTGGCTGGTATGGTCATGTGGCGAGAATGGATGAGGATAGCTGTGTGAAAAAGTGCCATACCCTAGCGGTTGAGGGAACTTGTGGAAGAGGTAGACCTGGGATGAGGTGGTGAAGCACGACCTTCGAACATTAGGCCTCACTGAGGCAATGACTTGTGACCGAGACCTTTGGAAATATGCTGTGCGTGAGAAGACCCGGCAAGCCAAGTGAGACCATAATCCGAGACCTCTGGGTCGCAGTTGAGTGAGAGACCAACAAAACTCCTTTGTAACACCAAAGATAAACTGAAGGCAAGGATTATGGCAGCATTCACCAACTTAAACAAGGAGACCATCCAGAAGAGTTGCAGGAGATTCAGAAGTCGTCTGGAGGCCATGGTTGAAGCCAATGGCAATTTTATTGAATAAATGTACTCTTTAGTATTTCAAGATATTTTTATGTAATGTTGGTAAATATATCTGTTAAAATGAGATAGAGTTATTTTCATTTTTGCATAATTTAGATGACAGAGTATTCACCACACCCTGTATGTACAACTATATATAAACCCATATATACAGCTATATATAAATTCATGTATATATATAACTATATATAAACCCATGTATATATATATATATAACTATATATAAACCATATATACAACTATATAATCCATAAATATATATATATTCACATATATATCTATGTATACACACACATGTATAGACATATACATACACAAATGTAGGTACATAGAAACTTAAAAATTAACTGTGTATTTTATTTATGAACCCCATTTCAAAAGAAAAACACAAATTAAAGGAAATTTCAACTCAGTCTGTCTACCACATACACACCAAGTCGATATTCTGCATTCAGTAGAACCAAGACATATTACCACAAATATAAAATGATTATTAATAATCAATACAAGTTGACGAGCTGTTTCAAAACAGGTTACCCATTTGTAGAAAAAGTAGATGAGAGACAACAACATGTATGTATATATGTATATGTGTACATATGCTTGTATTTATATGTGTGTGTGTACATATATATATATTGATTGCTAGATAAATGTCTTTTATCTTTTACTTGTTTCAGTCATTAGACTGCGACCATGCTGGGGCACTGCCTTGAAGAATTTTTAGTTGAATGAATCAACCCCAGAATCGATTTTTTTTTATGCCTGATATTTATGCTATCAATCTCTTTCACCAAACTGCTAAATTACAAGGACATAAACACACCAACACTGGTTGTCAAGCAGTGGTGGGGGACAAACACACAAACAACAAGCTTCTTTTAGTCTCTGCCGCCCAAATCCATTCACAAGACTTTGGTTGGCTCAAGGTTAGTAGAAACACATACCCAAGGTGCCACACAGTGGGACTGAACTCAGAACCATGCAATTGGGAAGCAAGCTTCTTACCACACAGCTATGCCTGCACCCATACACACACACATATAAGTTTATTATTTTCTATGGGATACCTGAAAGAAGACTACTACTGACCTGAGTACTGCACTAATTCAATGTCTCAAGCAGGTAGGTATCAAAAAGGTTAACAAACTCACAAAATCATTTTGAAATTTATGCAGAATTTCAACAAAGTAGGCACAGGCATGGCTGTGTGGTAAGAAGCTTGCTTCCCAACTACATGGTTCAGGGTTCAGTCCTACTGAGTAGCATTTTGGCCAAGCGCCTTCTACTATAGCTCCAGTCCAACCAAAGCTTTGTGAGTGGACTTGCCAAACAGAAACTGAAAGCCTGTCACACACACACACACACACATATATATATGTGAGTGTGTGGGGGGGTGCATCTCCTTGTCTTAACTTTGCATGATTATTGTCAGTCATACAAACAATATCATTCATTTCTAATATTCTGTGAGACCATGTCTGTCCATGGGGAAATATTACCTTGCCTGGAAACAGGTGAGGATAGGTAACAAGAAAGGCATCTGACCATAGACAATCTGCCTCAATAAACTCTATCCTACCCATGCAAGCAGGGGAAAAGTGAAAAGTGGAGGTTAAAAATGACAATATGGAAGACATAACCCGGCTACATTTGCAAAACAAAAACTCTAAGCTTTAGCAAGAAATAAAACAGCTACTCATTGTTTTTTACTTCGTTATATTTTGTTGTAAGTGGATTCAGTGTTCTGTTGTAATTGTAAACTAAACAATGAACCAGATTGTAAATAACTGCAAGAGGAGAATTGAGACATCATCAGTCAAAAACACTGAAAGCTTGATATCGAAAAAAATTAGCAAATTGTCATCGGATTCAGAATTGTCATTAAATTATAAACCATGTAATTTTTTCTTTTTGTTTGCTTCCTTTTCATTGAAGTTAACACATTTTTTTTTTTCATTTACAGTAATAAGTTATATCCATCCGTGTTCATTGTTTAAAGTTTTTTTTTTTTTTTTATTATTTTACTTGTTTCAGTCATTTGATTGCGGTCATACTGGAGCACCACCTTGAAGGATTTAACCAAACAAATCAACCCCAGTACTTATTTTTTTTAAAGCCTGGTATTTACTCTATCGGTCTGTTTTGCCAAACCACTAGATTACAGGGATGTAAACAAACTAACAACAGCAGATGTCAAGTGGCGACAGGACAACAGACATACACAAAGACACACACGATGGGTTTCCATCTACCAAATTCACCCACAAGGCTTGGTCAGCCTGAGGCTATAGAAGATATTTGCCCAAGGTGCTGTATTGTGGGACTGAACCCAAAACCACATGCTTGCAAAGTGAGCTTCTTAACCACACAACCATGCTATGTCTAGATGTAAATATGAAGATAATAATGACCTCAGCTTGTAAAATTCATTGTATTTTTATAAATTAGGAAGTGATTACAGACTGTCAAAGTTATTGGCAGGGTGGATGTTAGCTGTTACAAATATTTGAAAGGAGGTATTAAACCAGAAACAGGTAAAGAACCATTTATTTAGACAATAGGAGAAGTTTGATTTGAAGAAGATTTGGCTGCTAATTTTAACAACTCTAACCACAGAACAATCGTCATCAATCACCATCTTCCACACATACAGGTTTGTCCTTTTAGGTGCCAGTGCCACCGAGCCGGTGCTGTGTAAACGCACCCAGCACACACTGTTAAACAGTTGATCCAGCCATACAAATTATGCCACAACAGACAATTGGAGTCTGGACAGCTCCCAGCTGCCCAGCTCTGTGTCAAACTGTCCAGCCCATGCCAGCATAGAAAGTGGATGTTAAACGATGATAATGATGATGAAGATTTAGCTGCTAATTCTAACCGCAGTAGAATGATTGAAATAAGTCAAAGATAAAAAGATGTGTGTGTGTCTTTTTACTTGTTCCAATCACTGGACTATGGGCATGCTGAGACACCACCTTGTAGAGTTTAGTCAAACAAATGGACTCACTACTAATTTTTTTAAAGCCTGATACTAATCCTATTGGTCTCTTTTGCTAAACTTCTAAGTTATGAGGAAATAAACAAACCAACACCAGCTTTCAAGCAGTGGTGGGAGGACAAACAAATACACACACACACACACATACAGAGGCTTGTTTCAGCTTCCATCTACCAAATCCACTCACAAGTTTTTGGTCGGCCTTTGGCTGGAATAGATCCAAGGTACCACACAGTGGGACAGATCCTGGAACAATGTGGTTGACAACCAAACTTCTTCCCACACAGCCACGCTATGGTAGTTCTAATAATTTTGTTATTGGTTTAATGAAGACCGTTTGTTACAGTTTTGTAAAGGATCTATTTGTGATGAATAGTAGTTTCATAGGTGAGGGTGGTTTAGTTTGTTGGGACAAGAGAAGTAAAACAACTGATGTGAGAGACACACAAACACTGAGCGTATATTCAATTTCCTGTCCTGTTATCATCTACCAAAAAAATAAAATAATCAAATATTTTAAAAGACTGTATAATATCCGGGTAGATAAGGTGTCGTTAAATTTCCACATAAATCTATTATGAGAGACAGAGTAAAATGTTATGACAGCTGAAACGAAGTCACCGTGTCTGTTCCAACTGAACAGTTTATGTGAAAGTCACACACATCATTAGGTGAGACACTGAAGTGGCTTCCATTATCAGTTAAAGTTTAGACAGTGTCACGTGACAACTTGCTGGAGCCTACCAGCGGGAAGTTTAGACAGTGTCACGTGACAACTTGCTGGGGCAGCCTGCTGGAGCCTAGCAGCAGGTATAAAAAGGGGAATTTGACAAGACAGTCAGTCGGACGCTGACACTTGTTGATGCTGCATCGAAGAAGCCAGGGAATAGAAGAAAGAAGACATGCACCCAACACCAGAGCTGAAGACACCTCCGAAAGGTGGGGGCGGTCCCCAACGTCAAAACGGTAGAGTAGGGGTCTAAACCGGACGTGGTTCCCCCTGATGATGTCTTGAGCTAACTGTAGCAGGTTGAAACATGGTTGAAATTCCTTCCTTACATACATATCCGACTTTGCACATTAACTAAAATCTGCCTCCCACCCCAGCCCCGATACATTCCCACCACCACCGCCGCTTGCATTGGATCAGGCTTATTTTCTAAATATTCCACCAGATAAGCGACCCCCACCCGCCTCGTAAACACACGAGGGATTTTATAAGTGGTCACCAAACAAGCTAGAAACAACAGCCAAAATTATATCTTTCATATCACACTGTACCGTTTAAAATAAAAAGGCGACAATCGAGAATGGAGTCCTGAACTGAACACTTCTTGAAAAAAAAAAAAAAAAAAAAAAGACAGAACCGTGATGGCAGGAATGCATTGAATTCTGTTCAATAAGGTTTAGCCTAGAGCAACGAGAGAGTTTCCACGTGGCTGCTCGACTTGGTCTGCTAGAAGTAACAACCAAATCTCACCTACAGAAAAAAAAGATGACCCACAGGATAATGTATTTCGGAAAGACGTTCTAGGTGTACAATTCGACGGAGTGATCATCGATGGCATGACTCTGATCCTAGTTTTTTTTTACCATAGAGCTAAATTCAGCAGCAGTTAAAAATTAGAAAAAAAACATTTGTAGCGTTCGACATTTTCTATTCGAAACTGATATTTATAGCTTCATTTGCTCCGCAACAGATTCAATGTTCCTAAACAAAAAATTATTATACCAACGAAAATCTCAGCAATCAACGTAACATTGACAGCAATGTCAATAAAATCAACATAAACAAGATTAACCACCGCCACGACCATCATCACAACAAAAACCAATAACAACAACGCTTGCTTATCAACCACATGGTTCCGGGTTCATTCCCACTGCGTGGCACCTTGGGCAAGTGTCTTCTACTATAGCCTCGGGCCGACCAAAGCCTTGTGAGTGGATTTGGTAGACGGAAACTGAAAGAAGCCCGTCGTATATATATGTATGTGTGTATATGTTTGTGTCTGTGTCCCCCCCAACATCGCTTGACAACCGATGCTGGTGTGTTTACGTCCCGTAACTTAGCGGTTCGGCAAAAGAGCCGATAGAATAAGTACTAGGCTTACAAAGAATAAGTCCTGGGGTCGATTTGCTCGACTAAAGGCGGTGCTCCAGCATGGCCGCAGTCAAATGACTGAAACAAGTAAAAGAGTAACAGTGTGACTTCTTTGTGACCTGGTTTAACACCATCACATGAACACTCGGGAGCCTTTTAGTGGAGTTCCCGCAGTTGCAAGCATTTGGATCAGGGCTTCGATTTAAGAATAACTTTCTCCCTTCCTCCTGCCATTCTCTGAAAGACACCCTAACAAGGACCATAAGAGCTACCCTTCCTCCCATCACTAAGTCAAGAGTTCCTTACCCGGGATTCCCCTATCTCCCAAGAGGTACAAATAAAGAGGGGAACGTATACACTGTATTAAAATCGATTTTCAAAATAGTATTATTGATTTCCTCTTAAAAATAACTTTGTCTCGGTGTCCTATTAAATACACCAAGACTATTGTCCCATTGAACTCAATTTCAGCTCAATTTCAGGCATGCTCGTGTGCGTTAAGAAGTTTACTTCCCAACCACATAGTTCCGAGTTCAGTTCCGTTGTGTGTCACTTTGGACTAGTGTCTACTATAGTTTTGGGCCGGCCAAAGCCTTGTGAGAGGATTTGGTCGACGGAAATTGAAAGACGCGCGTTGTGTGTGTGACCATCACTTGACAACTGGTGTTGGTGTGTTTATATCCCCGTAACTTAGCGGTTCGGCTAAAATGACCAACAGAATAAGTGCCCGGTTTAAAACAAAAGTATCGGGGGTCGATACATTCGACTAACATTCTTCAAGGTCGTGTTCCAGTATGGCCGCAGTCTAATGACTGAAACAAGTAAAAGAATAATAGAAAAAAAGAACTGACCCTTTCGTCTTCCAATGCGATAATACTTTTTGTCGTGGGTTTAAGATTTAACCTAGGGGTACGGCGACACAGAATGGATTAGAAATCACTCCTCTAAATTTAGTAATGTGTGGATGGAGGGAATCATATCGGAAACCATGACAACAACAATAAAAATTACCCAAATAAAAACATCAACCACGACATGCGACCGCTCAGCCTGCTACACCTAGCAGCTAAATTTTCGTTAAACCACGATGTGCTTTCTGTAAAAAGGAATAAGGAACACACTGGGATAGGATAATATACAGGGTGTCCACAAAGTCTGGGTACATGAGGATTAACATACTTTAAGAAATTATTATTTCTTATACTTAATTGTTTATGTTATGATTTTATTTACTCCATGTACCCACATGGGGATTAACACATAGTTTAAGAATTTTTTTATATTTAATTATGTTATGATTTTATTTACTCCATGTACCCAGACCTTGTGGACACCCTGCAGTCCAAGGAAATCTACAACAGCAATTAAGATAGGATGGTAATAGCTGCACTACGTCGGACCATCATAAATCAATTTGATCAGAGCAGACCTGGGACGAAACAATTACAGCCACCTAGCTAGCAACCTACTCTGTGTGCTTATACAAAGGCTTGTGAGATGAGTTTAAGGTAAATTTGAAACCCACACGCATCAATACCATATACAAAAGGATGTTTGGTCTTCTTATCTACCTACCTATCCAAGTAACGGCATTACCCTGTTATCTTACTAAACATATACAAAAAGGAAACGAAAGTGGGGGGGAAACTCCAATCAAAAGCACCCGTGTGTAAGACACAGAACGCATGTGGTAGCCCTCATGTATTATTCGACATACTAGAAACAGTAACTAAATCTCCCTCAAATCACATTATACGGTCTTAAAATGGAAGGAAACATATACACTATACTGGAAAGAACAAAAAAAACAAAGGACGTTAATTGCCTTTGACCTGGCGCTAAACAACAATACAGAATGCATCAAATGTAATTGGGGTTTTTTTAACCTTGCTTCGGGCTCTTTTTCTTTGTGTTTTAAAGTTTTGTTCCATTTGAAGGGGGAAAAAAACATGATAAGGAAAGGATTTTCTCGTGCAACAGAATACGGACACACAGTGACTATACGACAAGCGTTTTAAAGCCATTCTTCCCTGCTAAGGCAAAGATTTTTCCCGCAGGCACCACCACAACAGTCTCTTTCATTATACCAATGTTTACGTTTAATAAGAATTTTTTTTTAATCATTCAGACCTGCGAAAACAACTCTTAGACTTGCCCCACCTTACAACATATTCTTATATTAAACTTTGGTGTTGGGCTTTAATATTCCTATCAACAATGAAACGTGAGAAATATCCAGATTCTGTTCAATTTCTGGGAATTTTCTCAGAGTGATATATAGAAAGTTTGTTTTGTACATAAGCCATATTTAAGTTCTTTCTAATATTCTAATCATCACCACCAAGGACATGCAGTGAAATTGAGCCAGTGGCCAGGTTGCAGAAGAGCAACGAAACTTTCTGATACTTTATAGTACACGAAGCAATTAAGAAATAAACGAAAGTGAATAACAGTCAAATAGAGAACATGACCCTTCTACGATGTAATTGCTTCAGTGTCAACACACAATCTCAGGTCTAGTCACTTGCCAAGCAAGTACAACTCCTATATATATCTATATATATATATGTATAGATAGATAGATAGATAGATATAATTTCGCACATATACAATATACGGAACCAGCCAAGGAAACCTCTGCGTTAGCGCTCGACCTGTTGGAAATAGTAGCCAAATATCCTTCAAATTCACACCGTCCTGGACACGTTGAATAACGTCGTCCCAGATACACTAAGCCTGAAACTATAAAAAAAAATGATAGTAAATAATAAGAGGAAATGGTGACTGCTGAAATAAGACTTCTCAACCATAAGTGACCTAAACAACTATATAATAGGAAAGCAGGAAAAAAAAGGAAAGCCTACAAAATTAGGGAATCGACGAAAGACAAACAAGCGTTTTGAAATATCTCTGTCCACACAGGTGAAAAAAAATTGCAAAAACCACTATATACCTACATATTAATTACTGAAACTTATAGAACGGGATATACAAGTTCCCAGACGAGTATTTTGAGAGGTTATTTCAGATCAACATAGAAGGAAAGGGAAGAAGAGAGAAGCAATTCCATTGAATTACAACTGTAGCTTGGTTTGGTCGTCTATATACATGAGGTGGATAGAAGACTGATTAGAAGAAACAGGTGAGGAAAAGGCTGCACAGAAAGGCACAGGTACTTACATTGTGACATTTCCTGCCCCTCGAATTACTACTGGATCGGGAACAGTGATGATAAATTCTTCTAAAGGTACTTCAGCATCGTCTTCTTGGTATATAGTATCGAAATCAGCCATTCTCCAACTAAGACGGAAGCGTAACTGTTTACTAGCATGACTACCGCCCTCTTTTACTAAGCTGGAAAACATGGGGAGTTAACTCTAACCTAATTTTTTATATTTTTATTCAGAGACAAAACAGGGGGAAGACTGAAGGCGCAGAAAGGTTGAGCTTCGGTGATTAATTTAGATAATAATCAATAACAAGATAGCTTCTTTATACACACGAGTATTTTTGTTTTAGTCGTGAATATCTGCTCTACGCCACCATATTGTACTTTGTTTAATCATACTGAGTACCACTTTGATCTTAGTTGCATTTCTCACCCCTGTGAGAGTATTGATCATATAGGAATCATATATATATATATATACATACATATATATATATGTAAACCCTTAGATTAATGTAAAATTGCTTTTATTATAACTAAGCATAAACACACACACACATGCTTATATATATATATATATATATATATATATATATATGTGCATACATATACTCCATACATACATTCATACATACATATATATATGTATTAAAATACACACACACACACATACACATCTTTACACTCTAATAATCAGAGTTACAGCTATGCTCTTGAGCTAATAACAAGTTAACATATTCACTTGATTTATTCAATGCACCTACCTAAGCTCCATGAAAAAAAATGACAACCACTTGTTTTATGTCCTGCTGTATCTTAAACAGCCTGTCTACACAAAAGATGTGTGAGCCACGAACTAGAAAAACTGATTGCGTTATATGTTTAATTACATATCCTCATTCATAGATTTACTGAAGCAGAGCTGACAAAGACTATAGCAAAAAAAAAAGACTAAAAAACTCCAACAATTTATACTTTCATTGACATAACTACTGAAATCCTTGTGAAGTTCTTTTGTTTCGCAATTGATTTAGTCTATGTTATGTTTAATTGACTACCATTAGCCTAAGTAGAAAATTGGCGAGTTATTAGAATTAACATGAATTAGATAAGATATAAGAGCTAGCAAGAATTATCAAGAACTAATGACAGATAACAAGGCAGTAAGCTGGCAGAATCATTAGCCTCTTGGACAAAATGCTTAACAGCATTTCTTCTAGATGCTTATGTTCTGAGTTTAAATCTCATTAAGGTCAACTTTGTTTTTCAGCTTCAGAATTGATAAAATAAAGCACTAGGCATATACTAGGGGGTGATGTAATGAACTTGTCCCCTCCCCTCAAAATTTCAGGCCTTGACTCCCACATTGGGTTGGCATCCCATTCAGGATAATGCTGTGATCTGTCAGTTATACACCAGGTAACTGGCCTTATGAGTTGTATAAGCCAACTAAGGAGCAGTTTTAAAAAAATAACAAGAATTAAGAGTAACGGATGAGATACAGTGAAATCCAAGTCTCACCCAGAGACCTCAAGAGACAACAAGTTAGAAGTTCAAGTTGGTGTTATGCCTAGGGTGTCATGAATTTGGTTTTGCACATTGTATTGTTCTAGAGAATGTTTAAGAAATCTATAAGTTTGTTTTAAAACTTGCGATTACATAGACAGTATTTCATCGTCATCGTCATCATCATCATAAGGGTGGTAAGCTAGCAGAATCATTACCATGCCAGATAAAATGCTTAGCAGTATTCCATGAGACTTTACATTCTGAGCTTACATTCCACTGAGGTTGATTTTGCTTTTCATCCTTTCAGGGTTGACAAAATGAGTACCAGTTGTATACTGAGTGGGTGAATGTAACCAACTTCTCCACGCTTCTGAAAAACTGATGGCTTTGTGCCAAAATTTGAAAAACTATTATTGTTGAGGTCAACTTTGCATTTCATCCTTTCAGTATCAATAAAATAAATGGAGTATATTTTTATTTAACTGTTACGAGAAGATTCACTTTGACTTCCAAGCTTTGTCTTACTTGCCTTCATCATACTCCCTGGCTAAGGCAAGCAAGCCAAAACTTTAAAGTCACTGTCAACCTTCTCTTTATAAAAGTTTAATAAATATATAAATGCATGTGTGTGTGTGTACATATATATATTTTTTTTTTTTTTTTTTGACAGGAAGGACAACAAAAGAAAGAAAGAGACCTCAATATTATGAAAATAGAGGAATTAATCTGTAAAAATATGTGACACTTATTCAGTAGCCATGATAAAACTCTGAGTTTCGGATGCCAGGGTGGGAGCCCATGCCAACATCTCTTCAGTTATCTGGCCAATATGCTATATATATATATATATATATATATATATATATATATATATATATACTATATATATACAAACACACGGTGGTATTTGAGTTTCAAAGTTATGAACTCAAATTCTACAATAATTGTTTTGTCTTGGCTTTCTGCTTAAATTTCTGTTGGTTTTATAGCTATTATGGCTATCAAACAATTCTGATAGAGCCAATTATCTATGATATAACATTCACAAACAACATTCACAGGATTCCTATGCATTTGTAATCCCTTTCATTTGTTATTCTGAATATGATAAACTTACTTTAAAAAAAGACAACCTTGAGGTATTCAATAACCTTATTAATAATAAAAAACCAGCTATAGAGAACAATAAACATGGCAACTCAATTCAAAACAGAATCTTTCAATTTTTACATTGCCACTGACTCATGAAATACCTGTTACCTCTGTACTAATTAATAATTTATATGACATTTGTATATAGATTATAGTAGCTGTCTTGTGTAAATCACTACTTGCTAAATGTTTTTTCTAAATGCTTTTATTAATTATTAAATATTTGGAGCCTGGTGTAGCCATCTGGTTGCACCAGTCCTCAGTCAAATCGTCCAACCCATGCTAGCATGGAAAGCGGACGTTAAACGATGATGATGATGATGATGTATATATATATTATACATATATTTTTTTTTTCTTTTCCTTGAGCCCTTGGACTCATAAGGCTTGTTATCTAGTTTCCATGGTATATAAGTGGTTGAGATCCCAACATTTTCTCTGAAGAGGATGCCAGTGGATTGGGAAAAGTCAATTACATCAAGCCCCACCAACCAGTACTGGACTGGTACTTTATCTTATCACAAATGAATGAAAGGTAAAGTTAATCTCAGAGGGGTTTGAAGTCAAAACATAAACAACTGGAAAAAATAAATGGTACTAAGCATTTTGTGTGTGTGTATATATATATATATATATGTAGGTGCAGCCCTGGCTGTGGGAAGATGCTTGCCTCCCAATCACATGGTTCTGGGTTCAGTCCCACTGCATGGCACCTTGGGCAAATATCATCTACTATAGCTTCAGGCTGACCAAGGCCTTGTGAATGGATTTGGTAGAAACAAACTGGAAGAAGACTGTTGTATGTATATATTTGTGTGTGTGTCTGTGCCATCACTCGACAAATGATGCTGGTGTGTTTATGTCACCGTACTTAACAGTTCGGCAAAAGAGGTCAATAGAATATGTACTAGGCTTATAAAGAATAAGTCCTCATGTCGATTTCTTTAACTAACACCCTTTAAGGTAGTGCTCCAGCATGGCCACAATCAATGACTGAAACAAGTAAAAGAATATATATATATATATATATATATATATATA
>NC_068987.1:14295359-14302391 GCF_001194135.2 Octopus bimaculoides | reverse complement strand
ATATATATATATATATATATATATATACACGATGGGATTCATTCAGTTTCCATCAATCAAATCCACTCACAAGACTTACATGTCGCATGTCTTCCTAGGTCTACCTCTTTCACAGGTTCCCTCCGAAGTTGGAGATCAGCACTTCTTTACACAGCTGTCCTCATCCATATGCATCATATGACCATACCAATGCAGTCATCTCTTTTGCACACCACATCTGATGCTCCTTATGCCCAACTATGCTAACACTCTGTCATACTGGAGCACCACCTTAAAGGGTTTTAGTCGAAGAAAGCGACCCCAGGACTTATCTTTTGTAGGCCTTGTACCTATTCTACTGGTATCTTTTGCTGAACTAAGTTACATAAGCACACCAGCATCAGTTGTCAAGTGATGGCCAGGATACAAATGCACACACACACAAATATATGTACATATGTACATCATCATCGTCGTTTAACGTCCGCTTTCCATGCTAGCATGGGCTGGACAATTTGACTGAAGACTAGTGGACCAGGAGGTGACACCAGGCTCCAATCTGATTTAGCAGAGTTTCTACAGCTTGATGCCCTTCCTAACGCCAACCACTCTGAGAGTGTAGTGGGTGCTTTTACGTGCCACCGGCACGAGGGCCAGTCAGGCTTTTGAACAGAAAGGTTATGAGAGGAAAAAATGGGAGAGAAAGAATTCTGTTCTATATTTAAGAGATGAGGAATTATGTACATTATTTACATTTGATAGATATTTGTCCGCATCTTGTTTGTTGTTAACACAACATTTCAGCCGACATACCCTCCAGCCTTCACCAGGTGTCTTGGGGAAACTTCGAACCTGGGTTCCCATTCCTAAGGTATTTTTCGATGTTATTATTATTATTATTATTATGATTATTATTATTCAGGTCACTGCTTGGAATCAAACCTGGAATTTGGGGGTTAATAGCCTGCGCTCTTAACCATTATACCAAATAATATCGAAAAATACCTTAGGAATGAGAACCCAGGTTCAAAACTTCCCCAGACACCTGATGAAGGCTGGAGGGTATATCAGCTGAAACACTGTGTTAACAACAAACAAGATATATACATATGTGTGTGTGTGTGTGTGTATGTATATATAAAACCACATGGTTGCAAAGCAAGCTTTTTACCCACAGTCAGGCTTGCACCTCTCGTTTCACTTCACTGTGTCCCTGTCATTTTTTCTCGCCCCTCCTTAATTCTTCTGTCCCTCTGCCTCTACCTCACTCTCTTCTCTCCCCACGTGATGAGTGTTTGGCCAAGCCTGACCTTTCTTTCTTGGTTCGGCCGCCATCTGTGCAACATTTATATTCCTCCCTGTGCCTGTGAAATCTTGCATCCTTGCCGTAAGGTTTTATTTCCACATACGCCAGCTTAATTTAATTTGTCCTTAGTCGAAAGACACCTGTTGTTATGTCCTGTTATTTGTATTTGTGTAACATTCTTCGTTTTTTTTTCCATCCTTGTTTTCGTATATATTAGCTGCTTTCTTCCAAGGAATCTAATGCTCTTAGCTTAGTTTTTCCTTGGGGTGGGCCATGTTAGAGCAATCTCAAGTATAACCAGCTGAAACTCGACTGAGGATAGAAAACTCCGAATGACCCGTCCTTGTTTTCTTTGTATCGTCTGTCTAGATGTTTTGTTGTCCCTTTTTTGTATCACCTAACTGTCTGGATGTTTTGCATCCTTATCCCATTTTGTATTTTATATATATATATATATACAAATAGTAAATGAGTATATGCATATATACGTACAGGTATGTGCATACCGACATCCACCTGTATGTATAGGTGCATATCTGGGTACAGGACATTGCAAACAAACGTAGACGAGAAAACACACGAGCCACATAGAGAACATTCTACTTCATCAGCTACCCACGTTTTAACACCGGCGTTTCGACGAGCTTCGGGCATATACATGCATATATACATACATATACAGGGGTGGCAAAAGTAGATATACAGTTGCTTAATTGGAATGTCCTTTTCATTTCTCTATTTCTTTTTTAGAATAAGAATGGCAAGAACATTCCACTCATATTTAGCAACAGTATACCTACTTTTGCCCATGCCCTGTTTAGTATTCATTATTAATTTTCAATTAATTAGTCATTCACTTTGTAATTACACATGCAATGACTGAAAATTAAAAATTACTAACCCCCCACCATCACCACCACCAGTAAAGAAGCTGATATTATGAAACTACAGACAGTGAATGAAATGTTTAATATGCCTTTTAGAAAACCTGTCAGCGCTTCTGGTTAACATCCAAAGTGTATCATATGCTTCAATTGTATTCAAATGTTTATATTAAATAATTTAGCATACTGAACTTAAACTAGATGAATAAATGTTGTAGATTTAGTGAATTTTATTTATAAATATAGTGAGTATGTCTTTTCTTTTTTATAGTCTGATGTCTATCATTAAAACAGTATATCTTCAAAGTTTCAAATTATGACAAAATGACAGAAAAAGCAAAAGGCTCTGTGTAATGCTACAATCTTAAGGGAGATTACTGCCAAAAAATGCTATTCCTGGATTATTTCCCTTTAATAATTGTATAACTAATGTCGATCTTAAGACATAAACCAGCACATATCAACTGCGGCCCTCAAGCATCTTTCCGACAGGCCCCGACGATCTTCCTTTTATAAATATAATAACATTTTCTTTAATTGACCTATGTCTTGCTAGTTTTGGTGCAGCCCCCTAAAAATGTCCCAGTTTTGGCTCTGGCCTGGATATTAATAAGGTTGAGAGCCACTGATTGCTGAACTTGCTAGGAATAATAACCAAATTTCCCTCAAGCAATAACTGATCTGTTTCAATAAAATAGAATGTCTTGACTATGACATTAAGTCCCTCATGTATAAGTAGATGGGATAGTTACTTCTGGAACGCCCTTGATCCTATAGATCTATTCAATCAGGATTGACCCGTACCTCATCAATAACATCAAAGTAGCTCCATTCGTTTCTCAGGAAATATCTCTGGCCATGGTGAAATATCACTTTGCTTAGAAACAGGTTAGTTGGGGTTAACAACAAGAAGGGCATCTGGTGGCCATAGAAACTCGTCCTCAATAAAATCCATCCAATCCATGTAAGCATGGAGATGTGGACATTAAAACGATGATGAAGACTTGTGAAGTGAAAGACACAGTCAATAATGAAGTCCTGAATATACAAATAGATGGAATGGCCATAAAGGAATGAACTGTTGAGCTGGAGCACAAGACATTTGAAGCAGTGCTCTGTAAGCCCTATATAGTTTGTTAATGTATGGCTGTTAGAGACATCAGCACAATATATAATGCCTTTCTCTAGGAATTTCTTCTTTAGTAGTTTGGAGAGGAGTTTATATTTCAGTAATTGCATATCAACTCCCTTTGCTCTATGCATGCTTGTTATACTTTTACCTAGTGCATTTTAATTATTACAAGTTTTCCACGTGGCTGTAACTCATCTTTATGCTGGATAAAAAGGTGAAGAATAGCTTCACCTTTATGTACAGTTAAGAGAAATAGCTGTTAATTAAATGTATTCTGATTAAGGGAAAGAAATATTTTGCAACATTGATGTTTACACTAATGTTGTGGTGAGTTATATCATATGATGTTCATTTTCTTAGTGTTTTTGGGAGTGGTTGCTAGACAATGCTGATAATTAATTCATTCTTTCTTGACATCAAATACATTACTGTGTTTCACTATAGAATTCAATAACCCTGCTGAAAATGGCTCCATTATGCAATAAAGTACTTATCCTCTTGCTTATATTCATATAAGCTTATATAAGTAAGCATAACTTTTTTATTAACTGATATACATCATTCAAATTGCATATATTGATAGAGTAAATCTTCCTCTATACAAAGGTACTACACAACATATCCCCATCAAAAGTGATGCATTTGTACCTACAATGAACCCAACTCTTCAATCAGGTTTGCACTGTTGTACTCACTTCTTCTCAGCCACTTTCACCTCGTTTGTATCTTCAAATTGTTGTCCCCAAAAAGATTCATACATCAGACCAAATAGGTGGAAATTCAAAGGCAACAGATCTGAAGTTATGAGGGACCACTAACCAATACAATTTGCTTGTTGCCTGATTGTTGTGAGATCATATATTGTCATAATAAATGTGGATCATTTTCAAATTCTTGTTCAATCTCTTCCACCTAATGATTTCTCTAAATTGTTTGGATGTCTCAATGTACCGCTCACTGTTCACAGTACAACCACATTCCAGAAAGTCAAGGAGAATAATGCCCTTAACTTCTCAAATAGCAATCACCATGACTTTGTGAGCTGATTGCTGGCTCTTGAATTTTTTTAGGCCTTGGACAAGACACCATTGCATGTAAAGAGCGTTGATCTCCAGATCATAAAATACAACTGGTGTTATATTTTTATGATCCTGTCACCACATCATAAAAATAAGTGTGTCTTCATTGGCTTCCAATGGATCCAAGCACACTTCCATTCTTTTCTCCACTAACATACCCACAACAGGTGAAATTAGATCTGATTTATTGTAAAACCACACACCACTTCAAAGACTGAAAATAATTTGAGATGAACTGTGCCTCATGTAGGAAACTAGATTTAAAGCTTATCAACAATAAATAATTTCAGAATTATTTCATATAGGAATATTTTTACAGATAGTTTTGTATATTTTTACAAAGTATAATTACACAAACTTACTTAAATATCTAAATATGTGACAAGAATTGTTCATAAGATAATTTTTAGGACTATTATCCTCATTTTTAGAGATGGAATAGTTTTTAATATCTATGTCAAACAGGTCAATGGGATTAACAGAATCAGTAGAAAAGTGAACAAAATATTCAGTTACATCAAATTACATCCAATTAGTCCAACCCATACCAGCATGGAAAACAGACATTAAAGGATAATGATGATCCCTTTGCAAACTGGGTTTAAGTTCCACCAGGAATAACCTTACCTTTGATCCATCATGGATCAATAAGAGAAATACCAGTGAAAAACTAGATTGATCTAATTGACTCCTTGAAAATTTGTAATTTTATGCCAACATTAGAAAACATTATTTATATCTACATATATTTCAAATTAGCATTTTCCATCTCTGGTGAGATGATGTCTCAAAGATATCAGTCATATAGTTTCTCATTTGTGTGATTACGTCGGTGAATAGTTAAATTGCTCTTGTGTGAGAATGTCTTACTGCAAATATCACACTGGTATGGTCTCTCACCAGTGTGAATACGTTTATGAATTTTTAATGTGCTATTGTGTGAGAATGTTTGACCACAAATATCACAGTGATATGGTTTCTCGCCTGTATGAGTGCGTTTGTGACTTATCAATTGTTGTTTTCGAGAGAATGTTTTACCACAAACATCGCAGTGATATGGTTTCTCACCTGTGTGAATACGTATGTGAAGAGTCAAATGTTCTTTCCGAGAGAATGTTTTACTACAGTTATCACAGCAGTATGGTTTCTCACCTGTATGAATACTTTTATGGCTCGTTAATTTATTACATTGTGAGAAAGTTTTACCACAGATATCACAATGATATGGTTTCTCACCTGTATGAATACGTTTATGAATAGTTAAATGTTCTTTTCGGGAGAATGATTTACCACAGATATCACAATGATATGGTTTCTCACCTGTGTGAGTACATATATGGCGAGTTAATGTTGAACTTTCAAAAAATGCTTTACCACATACATTGCAGTGATAGGGTCTCTCACCTTTATGAATACGCTTGTGACTTGTCAAAAGTCCATTCTGAGAGAATGCTTTAAAGCAGATACCACACGTATATGATTTCTTGTTTATCCATACTTGTGCCATGTGAGATACATCTTTAATATCAGGTTGTGTTTCTCCATTAACCTGACTCTCACACACTTTCTCTTCCATAATATCAATTAGTGTTTAATAAATTCAAGAATAATCCTTTCCTTTAAATCATTTAATGATGATGCATCCATCTATGAAACACCATGTTGTTATGGTTACCACACTTGGCTGTTGTCCTCCACAAAGTCAAGAGTTCAAAACTTGCTACCAAATTTATTATCTCTAACAGTAAACATCAAAAGTTGAAAATATTTGTAAATATTTCTCAGCTATAAAGAAATCCTTCCAAAGTTCATTAGATGGGATTCATTGCACATTCTTTATCTCTGTAGTCAGAAATGAGCCACCAAAATTCAAGCTATATGTTCCAGTTATAATAATAGTCTGTTCAAGGTTTCTTTTATAAATATATCAAGTTTATCCGCAATACAAAACAATCTAAGAATTACTTTCAGTCAGCAAAGGAAATTTCTTCAAGTCTATATCCCTGATCTTACACATCTTCCTGAAAATGTCATTTTTCTGATTTCCACATTCTTAATATCATTCCTTGATTGGTAAAACATTTCCTGAAATGATAAAACCATGCATAATATAAGAAACAATGAAATGTTAATGCTGAGATTATTAGAAAAAAACTTAACCAAATATATTAAATATAAAAACACAAAGCACAACATATATGATATCTACAAAGAAAAGATGCAATGGTATGGATATGTGGCAGAGATGGTCTTGAAAGGAAATCATTGTGGAAGAATCAGCAGCAATGAAGACATTGGAATGTTTACAGGAAATTTATTATGGAAGGGTGTGTTGTATAAAAAGGAATTAAGATTTTCATCTAGACAAATAACAATTATTATGATAATAAAAATGCTGACGATGATTTCTAAATTTAGTACAAACCCTTAAATTATTGTTCAGAAAGGAGGTATACCAGTTGAACTGACACTAACAAAGTAAATATTTCCTCAATGCTGAAGATTTGAAAAACGAAGTCAGCTTTAGGAGAGTTTTAACTCAGAATGCAAGAATAGAGTGAGATGCCACAAACCATTTAGTCTGTCACTATACTATTTCTGTTGCCGTTTCTTTCTAATATGTATGCATACATATATATATATATATATATA
>NC_068987.1:14286933-14295284 GCF_001194135.2 Octopus bimaculoides | reverse complement strand
TATATATAAGGATAGTTGCAATAAAACCATGTCAATTAAGTAATGTCTGAACAATCTAATCGTGTCCCAATTCTGCTGGACAGAATATGGGCACTAAACATCAAAATAAATGGATTGAATATACTGGTGAGAGGAGAGCCACCACCCACAAGTACCAGGACTATTTGAATATAGATTTCCGCATGTTTTAAAACGTATTAAATTAAAGTAATGAAAGAACTGTTTGTGTCATGAACCTCAGAACCTTCCAACCCATTCTCTCTCTCTCTCTCTCTCCAAATAACAAACTAACATGAGCAGTCCTTATATTCCTTTTAATTTTCTCCTTTTACATATATGAAAACGAAGGGCGGTTTGAGCTGAATCAGAAGAAAAAACAAAAAACTTGAAGGATGACCCTAAAGATTTTACGCCGCTATAATAATGTAAATTATTTTAATACACCTTAATAGTACATCTAAACTACAATAAAACGATTGTCAAGAATGAGGATCCAACTTCGTCATGAAAAGAATTCAGAAGAGACATTATAATATGTGGTGTTGTTGATAGGTCAAGAGTAATGAAAAGGGAGTGACAGCGCACGCCAGGAACAGAGGTTTTAACGTCTTGTAGTAGAGTGGGCCTTGGCCACTCAACCAGGAAAATATAGATCAGTTAAATATATGAAAAATATATTATTCACAGAAGCTAAAAAATATCGTTAGTCATCCTACGAATAACGACATCAACAGTTAACGGTTACTTCACGAGCAATTTATCATATGTTTATAGACTGCATTAAAGTCTCTTTGTAGCTGGATCTCCTTAAGACTTAAACTGAACTAAAAACAAAACAACCAGCAGATATATCTTCAAAGATCTACTTACCGTCTTATTGTGCCTTCATCCGTTTTTTAAAGTAATAATATTGACAGTTCTAACACATTACCAGTATATACGTAGAAAAACATCGTAAAATGGCTGACGATGGTTTCAGCTAAATTTTATTAGAGTTATCTTCCTTGGTCCTTAACTCAGCTGTCACTTGATGGAACAGATTGTGTCACTGGCTGGGATACTGTGTAGATTTTCTTTTATTCTTTTACTTGTTTCAGTCATTCGACTGCGGCCATGCTGGAGCACCGCCTTTAGTCGACCCCAGGACTTATTCTTTGGAAGCCTAGTACTTATTCCATCGGTCTCTTTTGCCGAACCGCTAGGTTACGGGGACGTAAACACACCACCATCGGTTGTCAAAGGATGTTGGACATTAACGGTCGGAAAGAGACCGTATCTCTTGACAGAGTAAAGAAGGCTTTCTCTGAGTCTTATTCCACTACCTGACATACCTGTCACATTCACTCCACTTTCAATCTCAAACATCCTTACATGCTTCCAAACAACATTCGCAAGCATCACATTCAACTTCACCTTATGTCGCACGAACTTAGCCACATAAACTGTCCAAAACTATCTATATTTAATCACCTTTCGTATTAACATAAACTGTGCCTGTTGATATTCAATCTGTTTTCAACAAACTACAGTTTAACAAACTATTTTGCTGCATTTTCTCTTTGCACATTTTATTACACGTATTTCATCTGTTACATGCGTTTGTTTTTACATGTTTCTATTCCTTTATTCGCATAATCTTGTATTTGCATGCATTGTTTACATATTGCCGTTTCCATGATTTATCCCTTTTCCACGCTCTTTGTGTCCCTGCTCCTCCTTGTGTAATACGAACAATCACCTGTTTCATTGCCTACAGTTTGACTCTTTGCCTGCTCGGCCTTTTCATTCCTTTCGGTCTGAGGGAAGGTAACGCAGGCAACGCTATTCGCTATCAAAGAATGTATATATGCATTTTAATACTTTTGTGACAACTAGTATTTAACACAACAAAGCTTATACAAAGCTTTACATTTTACTTTTGACAATCTTTTTCTAAAAAAGTGAAACTGGTCAAGTGAATAAACATCTTTAAAATTGCATTTTCAAACCTTTCATATATATACGACGTCGAGGGTTCCAGTTGATCCGATCACCGGAACAGCCTGCTCGTGAAATTAACGTGCAAGTGGCTGAGCACTCCACAGACACGTGTACCCTTAACGAAGTTCTCGGGGATATTCAGCGTGACACAGTGTGACAAGGCTGACCCTTTGAATTACAGGCACAACAGAAACAGGAAGTAAGAGTGAGAGAAAGTTGTAGTGAAAGAGTACAGCAGGGTTCGCCACCATCCCCTACCGGAGCCTCGTGGAGCTTTAGATGTTTTCGCTCAATAAACACTCACAACGCCCGGTCTGGGAATCGAAACCGCGATCCTATGACCGCGAGTCTGCTGTCCTAACCACTGGGCCATTGCGCCTCCACACACACACACACACACACACATATATGTATGTATATATATATCTATATATATATATATATATACACACACACACACACACAAGGGGATGCTGAAAAATGTATAGTGACTATCAGTGGAATTTTCCTGTTCTTATTGGATGTTTTCAAGGTCTCTCCTCACAAATGTAGGGCATGTCAGGTGTGAGGTATTTAGGTTATATCTGAATGCGAGACGATAACTGTTCAGTGAAGTGTTGAAATTTTATAACCTGCATTGGTTTGTATGTACGTAAAAGAAACTCGCTGAGGTGTGAGTGATACAACCGAACTTCAAGAAACTCTATGTCAGTGACTGTAATAGCTGATTTCATCTAATGATTTACAACAGCGTTTCTCAATCTTTTTGTCCCATGCCCCAGCTGTGTGGTAAGTAGCTTGCTTACCAACCACATGGTTTCGGGTTCATTCCCACTGCGTGGCACCTTGGGCAAGTGTCTTCTACTATAGCCTTGTGAGTGGATTTGGTAGGATGAAACTGAAAGAAGCCTGTCGTATATGTGTATGTATGTATGTATGTGTGTATATGTTTGTGCGTCTGTGTTTGTCCCCCCCAGCATCGCTTGACAACCGATGGTGGTGTGTTTACGTCCCCCGTAACTTAGCAGTTCGGCAAAAGAGACCAATAGAATAAGTACTAGGCTTCCAAAGAATAAGTCCTGGGGTCGATTTGCTCAACTAAAACGCGGTGCTCCAGCATGGCCGCAGTCAAATGACTGAAACAAGTAAAAGAGAGTAGTGCATGCAATCACAACCAGAGTAGAAGAAAATGAGGATGTCAGTCGATTCAAATACCTGGGAAGTGTGGTCAGAACATAAAAACAAAGAATGAGAAAGCTACATCTATCTTTAGAATGCTTAGACTCATCTGGAGATCATAGACCTTACCTTATCAATAAACACAAAACTTGGGATCTTTAACACAAGCATGAAGAGGATTTAGGTTCGAATTCCATGGTCCTTCATTCCTTACACAAACTTCATATCTGTCATCCATATGCAGAAAGAAACCATTATTGCAAACACACAGTCGATAACTTTGCTATGTAATACTTCCTCAAATACTCACATTACTAATAAAGTCCGAATCAAAACTCTACATTTAGCATATCTGGTGTCCAGGATCAATCTGTATCTTTTGCAGGACTTTGCTTGCACCTAGTCTTCCTATCTGTTTAACTGCTTCTCTGAGATCTGAACAACAGAAAAACTTGAAATAGGCTGCAACTTTTAGGAAGACAAAAATTGAAAAAAAACAAAACAAATGGAAACCATTTTTTACAAAGTAAAGCAAACATGGGCATACTTTTATTTTCAAATAATTTCATATATTTTATTCATTCTTTATACTTCACATATTTCTTTATATAAATACATTTATTTTTATTGGCACTTTATATTTTTATAGACAATATTCCATGAGAAACAATCTTTTGAAGGACAAAATGTTACATAAAAAAAAACAATTCATTTTTCAAAATATACATTTATTGTCTGCTGTGAATGACAATTAACAATGTTCATACAAGACTAATTATTATTATTAAAGTTAATCCAAAGTAAAATTTGAAATGCAAACAATGCATTTTGCAAATAGCATCAATTTACAGACAAATTCATACATTTATATCAAATACAATTGCAAATTACATACAAAATTTATATCATTTAAGAATTCACCAAGCAAATGGCTATGTTTAAAACAGCAGTTTGTGGAGGGTTCTGGAATAAAAGATACAAAAATATCCTTAACCTACTTTCAATTTAGAGGCAAAAAATTAATAATCTATTGGAAGAATAAAATATGGAAATACTTCCAAAGGAATAAATCATATTTATGAAATTACATTTCAATATATATTATTTTATACTATTTTGTTAGACCTGAACCATAAGTAAAATCTGCTAATGACAAAACAGAACATTTTGCATGTTAAGAATGGTAAAATGTTTCTTTTTTTTCGTTTTTTTTTGGGGGGGGGGGGTAATTTTTCACCTGTCCAAAGCATTTCTGTGAGTTTGTCCTAAATGTCCAAGTTCTCAGGTTTTTCATTAAACCATTTTTACTGTGGTGGTTGAAAAAATTGGAAATGCATATTATATATGATGTGCAGACACCAGGGAAATGTCTCGCAAAAATGTGATACACAGGACAGGCAAAGGACATTCTCTAACATCATTCTATCAAAATGTCACAATAACACAATATACTATTTCATCCATTTTCCCCAAGATTTACTATAAATTCTGATATAAAACATCTATAGGCACCCTATTATTATATATTATTATGATGTAACAGTTTCTTTCATCATGCAATACTCTCCAGTTATGACAACAATAGTTTCACCACTGGGTTAATATATTTGAGATTAGTTAAAAATTAAAAAAAGACAGTTACTACTGAATATTTTACCAGAAAAATATGACCTCTATGAGTATGTTTACAAAGCGTTAATGTATTGGTCAGTGAGAATTTTATACTGCATTTTATCACAGTATAAACATATAATTTATCGACTGCATGGTTATGCTAAGGAGCCAAATAAAATGCCTGTTCCACACGAATGTTTTACCATAGATATCACAATGGTATAAGAAAAATTATGCACCCACTACAGAGCAAAGTTCATTCCCTCAAAAATACATTTGGTCACCTTGACTTCAGGTCAAGCATTTTTAGTTTGTATTTTGTCCTCATGACTATGCAAATGAAAGTTTGCATTTTTTGTCATATCTACACCACTTGGTGATTAATTCTGGATAGTGATAGTCATTAAATCTAAATGAAGAGGCTGTGAACCAGTGACTTTTAGAAATTAGTTGGGTCTCACTCCAAGTATCTTTATGCCTACAGCAGGCTACAGATCCAGGCAGTAAATTAGGTGAAGTATTTTAGTGCAAGAGATTGCTATGAAAAATCACTCAAGACTGAGATGCCTTGTATTTTGGGGGACTTTAAGGTTTCCAGTCGTCTGTTGGTCAAGATTAGTGAAGATGAGGTTCAAGACTTTTACTGATTTATTTCTTTGTGCTGATGAAAGACACCGTGTTACCATATTTCCTGTTAATGGTGCTTTCATGAATCCTGATGTGAGGTGTTTAGTTTGAACATGGATGTTGCTGTATGGAGAAATTTTAAGAATGATGGTTGGATTCATCTGCACAAGTGTTTCTTTTTAAAACGAATGTATTTGTGGTGGTGAAACAGGAGGCATCATGAAGAAGATTTGTTGAGGTCAGTGTAGAACTGGAAATGATACACACGAGAAATGTAGAAGTCTTTACAGTGGGTGTGTTGTATATTGGTGAGGTGGAGGATTCCATGAATTCTCTTGGCAAGGAACCAAATGACTCTGCTGCAGTTTGGGAGGCAAGGGAGCTTCCAGGCTTTGTGGTGCACTAAAGAACTCTTTACTTTTCTGATGGTGAATATCTATAGTATTGTTATGTGAGAATTGGTTACAATAGACATCATTTTGGTATGGTTGTTCATTTGTGCGAATACATTTATGCTCTGTTAAAATGTTACTTGTAGAGAATGTCTTACCACAAATATCACAAGAATATGGTTTTTCTCCATTGTGAGTACGTTTATGAAGCACCAAATAGTAATTTCGAGAGAATGTTTTACCACATATGTCACAATGGTAATCATTTGTGTGAATATGTTTGTGCCTAATTAAATATCTTTTCAGTGCAAATACTTTACCACAGACATCACACTGGTTTGAGTTGTCTGTGTGAATATCTTTATTATGAGATGTTGACTTTTCACTTTCAGTTAATTTCTCACCAGAGATATCATTACTTTGGTAAGATTCCTCACCTTTATGAGTACGTTTGTGCCTAAGTAAATACCTCTTCTGTGCAAATACTTTATTACAGATATCACACTTGTGCAATTTCTGACCAGTGTGAACATGCTTGTGAATAGCAAAATCTGCATGGATAGGGAATGATTTACCACAGATATCACAGTTGTAAGGTTTCTTCTTATTGTGGATACGTTTGTGTCTAATTAAATATCTTTTCCTTGAGAATATCTTACCACAGATATCACACTCATGAGATTTCTCTGAGTGAATAAGTTTATGAGAAGCTAAATTTTCACTGGTTGTGAACTTTTTATCACAGACGTCACACGGGAAAGGTCTCTCAACAGTGTGAATGCGTTTGTGACGAGTTAAATCTCCAGTAATTGAAAATGTTTTACTGCAGACATCACAGCTGAATGGTTTCTCACCTGTGTGAACAGTTTGATGATTAGTTAAATGGCCACGTTGAGAGAATGCTTTACCACAGATATCACACTTGTATGGCTTCTTATCCGAATGAATACGTTTATGGCATGATAAATTTCCAGTTGTTGAGAATGTTTTACCACAGATATTACACTCGTATGGTTTTTCACCTGTATGTTTACGTTTATGACAAGTTAGATTTGCACTACCAGAGAATGATTTACCACAGATCTCACATTCATATGGCTTTTCCCCAGTATGAATACGTCTGTGACGTTTCAAGTATTCTTTCCGAGAAAATGCACTGCTACAGCTATCACATTTGTATGGTTTCTCTCCTGAGTGAATATGCTTGTGATAATTTAAACTCACAATTTTAGAGAACACCTTACCACAGATATCACATTCATATGGTTTCTCATCAGTGTGAGTGCACTTATGGCTAGCTAAAACTTTACTTTTAGAAAATTTTCTACCACAGATATCACAATGGTACACCTTATTCTCTGACGGAATACATTTATGATTACATAAACTGTCTAGTGACATGAATGTTTTGCCACAGACATCACAATAGCTTGGGCTTTCACTCACATGTGTAAGCTCGTGGAGAGTTAACTTAGTTTTCCGTGAGAATGTTTTATCACAGGTGTCACACTTGTACGGCTTTTTATCTATGTGGATATATTTGTGATTTATCAAACTTTCCATGTCGTTGAAGAGTTTGAAACACACATCACAAGTGTGTGATTTCTTCAGTGTTTCTGTCTGCATCTTAGGAGATAAATCTTTCTTATGAGTGTCTGTTTCAATGGGAACCTCACTCTTACATACGGTTTCCTCCATAATGTTGTCTGCCAGTCATAAACTATAAACGTAAATCTTTTCTTGATAATTTTAGAAATTACTTCAAGATTATACCATTGATGTCACATGTCTTCTTTGATGAAATCATCCTCCAGCCACATCTAACCTTTTTTTCATTCCATGACCATTCAAGAGAGATTCCCTGAAATAATAGAAAAGTATAAAATTATAAAGAGCAATGGAATGTGAATATATACACAAAAGGCATCCATGCCAACAGTACATAAAAGGCACTCACTACACTCTTGGAGTAGCTGGCATGAAGAAATAATCCAACCATAGACACCAAACCAAACCAGGCTGAAGTCTGGTATAGCTCTCCAGCTTACCAGTTCCAGTCAAACGGTCCAACCCATGCCAGCATAGAAAATGGACACTAAATGATGATGACGATAGAAAGCTCAAGCCTAACTTTTACTTCATCATTGGCTTCAGACACCCAGTAAAATCACACATTCTTGTAGTAAATAACGATTCAAGGCTTCCTGTCTTTTGGCTTAATCCAATTCTTTATCAATCTACCTTACATATCAATAAGATTGTAAAGACTTGGGCAAGTGCCCCCTACAGTAGCCCTGGACCAACCAATGCCTTTGAGGGAATCTGATAGCAAGAAACTGAGTGGAAGCCCATTGTGTGTATGAGTGTATATATATATATATATATGCGTGTATGTGTGTATTTATTTGTTTTAGTCATTTGACTGCAGCTATGCTGGAGCACCACCTCAAAGAGTTTTAGTCAGACAAAGCAACCACAGGAGTTATTTTTTAAGCCTAGCATATATTCTATCAGTTTCTTTGCTAAACCATTAAGTTATGGGAATGTAAACACACCAAG
>NC_068987.1:14279888-14286487 GCF_001194135.2 Octopus bimaculoides | reverse complement strand
TATATATATATATACACACACACACACACACACATGTGCTTATGTGTATATCTTTGTTACCCCCACCTCCATTTCACAATCAGTGTTGGTTTGTTTACATTCCCGTAATTTAGCAATTTGTCAAAAGAGACTGACAGAATAAGTATCAGACTTTAAAAACAAAACATAATTACTGATGTCAATTTGTTTGACAAAAACCTGTTAAAGCAGTGCCCCAGTGTGGCTGCTGTCCAACAACTGAAACAAGTAAGAGACAAGAGAAAAACTAACAATCGACAAAATAATTTGTCAATGCACGATGCATAGACAACCAAAGGCCTTAACTTTACAAACCCACAACTGATTCACTCACATTTATATGTAGCTGCTGCATAAACAAAAACCTTTAATTCTCATTCTTGCCTATTTGTCTCACTACCAGATACACCAAATACAAAGAACTTGTTAGATTACACAAACCCTGACTTGTCATGATACAATCTGCTCTATTAGCTTAAAACAATGCTCATCTCAAGCCCTAACTAAGCTCATCCTTTCTCTCTACTGATTGATGTAAATCCACTTAATTTCATTACCTTAATCCTCTAGCATTCAAATTACAATGTCAAATGTAATGCTTATTTGAATTAATCATGCATTATCTCATAGCTTCAAGATTTCAATGATGGGGTTATTTTTACCATGACATTGTGGGGTAGGTGTGAGAGGCCAGATCTGGCCAGTTTGAACATAAAACTGGTATAATATGTGAGTTAGATATGGCTGGTTTAAATGCTAAAAGGTTAAGCTCTTAAGTTCAGTGACCACATGTACAGTTTCTTATTTTTTTAATACCCACACGGGGCTAAACATAGAGGGGACAAATAAAGGGATTAAGTCGATTACATCGCCCCCAGTGCATAACTGGTACTGATTTAATCGACCCCGAAAGGCTGAAAGGCTAAGTCGATCTCGGCGGAATCTGAACTCAGAACGTAAAGACAGACGAAATACCACTAAGCAATTCGCCCGGCATGCTAACGTTTCTGCCAGCTCGCCGCCTTAAGTTTCTGTAGAGCCAAACCTAACACTCTCTAATACACAAATGGTTGCCCTTATTTTCAGCAATATATTTGCCTTTCACATCAACAATTGGTCAACTCTGACATCAGAATATCTAAAGTTGCATGCTTATTGATTCCATCAGTCTCATATCTCTTAGAATGGAAATGTCCTGCTCTATCACAAAGTACTGTTTGGTCTCTCACTCAAACTTACATTTCATCAAATCTGACATACACAAAGACTCTTCCTCCTGTACATTAATGATACTTTTTGCTATTTTTTACTCTAATCACACACACTTTCCTATGCATACGTCATTAGTTTTCTACTCTTTGCAATTTCACACACAAGCATCATCCATATACAAACAACACAGCAGAACTCTCTTGCTTCCATGCATCACACACCCAATAGGCTCTCTCCAACCAAAACTTTTAATTCTTGACCAAAAAGTATTTCTATTAACTTGGCAGAATTCTCTTTATATCTCTCTACATCTCACCTATGAAGTTTCTATAAGTAATTCTCGTAGAGAGCGCCTACATATTTGCTGTCCACATAGCATCCAACACCATGCTGTACACACTGGAATAAATCTCTAAACTATCCCTTTCTATCCTATGAGGCTCACCACATGACATACATACCAAGGGTCATAGTACCTCGTATCAAACTAACATGCCTCTGCCTTGACACCTCCTCCAAACTATGTGCCCTAAAGTGAACTCTTATCCTCACCAAACTCTTCAATCTCTCTTTAGGGACCTATCTAGATCTTTGGAACCCATATTACAGTATGTTCCTCTTTAAGAAGAGTACCTTTTCTGACCCTAGCAAATATTGTTGTAATAGCTACTTGCAATATCTCAAAGAAGAAGGAGCCACATTCTCCAAAATGTTAATTATCTCATCCTCCTAAATTACCACCAGTATGGTTTCTGCAAAACCAAATTCACTGGACATCTACTCTTCTACATTACTTGTCAATGAGTCCTTGCCCTCAAAAAATCTGATGCAAACATTCATGTATAGCATGCAAAATTGAGAGATTTATCAGTATCTCATCTTATCTGGATCAGTGCCACAACAGCATGCAGGAATGGAGTTCTCTCTGACCAACACTACCAAATTATATGTACTCTATAGTTTGGTTTTCTTCCCTTCTCCCATATACATTAACAACCTATATACCATCACCAGTAACACCATTTATTCCATACCATTCTCCTTAAAGCATAAAAGAGTTATCATTATCATCTAGGTAAGTCACATTATAACTGCACTGACTCCATAAGCAGAGATTTCAAAAACATTATCCAATAGAGTCACATCTTTTCTACAATACAAAAAACACTTCTTCAAATGACTGTCACATCACAATTCTGTCCCACATTAGCTTTTGTAGGTTTTCAGTTTCATACTGCATGTCTCTGCCAATACCATCAATACAGTTGAATGGCTTTCATCCTTTATTATCATGCAGAACTATCCAAATATCAACATCTGATATGGTCAGGTGGTCAGCACAATAGCAATGGCAAACAAAGCCTACTCTACATTGAACAATACTAGAGATGAGTAGAATGTATCCATAAACCTTCTCATTGGTCTGATGGTCATGCAATGAGATGCTTTGAGCACTCATAAGAAGCTTGGCATATGTACCATCAAGGCAGTCTTGAAGCTGCTCTTTCACAATCCCAGTTTCAGCTCCACAGAAAAGAATACTCTCTACAAATGCCCAGACAGAAGGCCAACATTGTTGACTTTGAAATGCTCCATTGCCAGATGTTTTGAAGCTTGTTACATGTAACATAGGATTGTCTTTAGTGTGTCAGGAAGTCTTTCTTACTGTGAACAACATAAGGCCTAAGGTACTTGAAGTTACTGGCCTCCTTAAGTTATGGAGCCATCACCAGAATAAATTGGCAAGTGGTTTTCATTCTCATTGATGGACATGTACTCAGTCTTCTACACAAATTTTTTTTTAAATTACAACACAATAAAACAATACTATATTCCACTCACTGCTAAACATGAAAAGCATTAAGGTAGGAGCCCCAATATTTCTACAAATGCTTTCACTGCTATCAATGAAAATCTTTCCAAATGAACACACTCTCAACGTAGCAAAGACTGGCCTTCTTTTGCAGAGCCTAAAAATACCTTTGCCTCTAAACATTACTAACCTTTTACAAATCTCAAGTGAAACCCAATTGAGTACTGTCCCTACATCGGAAACTGTGTTGCCACTACACATACATTGCAGATCATACCTATCTCCCCAACAAAGGAACTGATTGGCATGAAGTCATTCACCAACCTCTAGACCAAAGATATGCTATTTTTTTTTATTTGTTTTTTCTTTTTCTACAGCTACTACAATTTCTCTGCTGCTTGGAGGTGGCTGGTTTCATGCCAACTCCACTCTTAATTCACCTATCTCTCCTACTTTCACCACCTGTATCGTGCCTGCCTCTTCTGACCCAGTAACTTCCTCTTAGAAAGTAAATATTAAGTTGTTGCATGGAAAGAACGATTAGCCATTTTTGTTATTTTGTGGAATTTGTACAAATAACGTGGAATCTTCCAAGGTGCGAATTAGGAGCCAGCTTAAATATTAATATGAATCAAACAGCGAGCTGAAATGGTCCGACACTGATTAAGTTTTGTATCTAGACGGACGGTTTTCAACACGTTCTTACAACATTGCATAAATTCACCTCCAATAATTTTTTTAATATGTAAAATAAACTTGTAACATGTTTCTGTGTAGCTTTTCTATATAGTATAATATTTGCTTCTGCTAAATAATGCAGGCTGCTCCACTTTTCACCTTTACAAACAAAACGAAAAAAAAAAACTTTCATAATTTATATGTAAAATAAAATTTGCAATATCATTGTCCTGACACACACATACACATATTATGAAAATCTAGAATTTGTCGCATGAAAGCGCGAAATTATGCATAACTCCTTTTTTTTTTTATATTCGACTTCGAGAATTATTTTGAAATTTTGAAAACATACATTTGGTAGAATCGTAAAGTGTGAACTTCCAGTAAAAATAGTCGAAAAGTTTTTAAATGAAAGGTAAGGGGAGGGGCAAATTAAAAAAAAAAACGAAATTATGATTTTATTACTACAGAATCAATCTTCCATATTGAAACAGAAATACCAAGAAACTCCCAAACACGGCCGGTTAAATGGTGAACATGCACCAGAATTCCGTGACTTCAAAAAAAAAAAATAAATAACGAAAAATACGATTCTGGAAACAAACAAAAAAAATCACAAATTCAATTTTTAATCTCTGCCTCTTCGTGAAACTGCTAAATCTTCCATCATTATAAAATAAAGTAATGACGGCTAGTGCATTACCGATCTAATTCAAAATTTTAAACTACCCTAACTATATATAAACAGTATTTTGTAGTCGTTTGTTAACAATAAAAACTTTCTAAAACTGTTTGAATGTTTCTTCAGGCTTGTAAACACCTGTGATTCTCCCTAACAGATTAAATATACATTTAAAAAAGCTCATTTGAATATTTGCCAACATTTGAAATGACCCTGTCACAACCATTTCTATTAAGGACACGTGTATACATACACACTGCTTTTTATAACAACAAAAAGGGTGAAGAAATTTAATGAGATTTTATTGAAGGAGTGTGATTAATAATTTGAACCTGCAGATTTTTTTTTAATTTATAAACAATTCAGAAAATTCTCGAGGAAAACAAAATAGAAAAATTAAGTAAACGGCTGGTTTGTGTATCTTGATACAGCATGGGAGGGGAGAACAAAAGATGAACAAAGTGAAATTTAACAAGTTTTATTTTATATTTTGTTGAAGCCTTAAGCTTTCATGCTTAAATTAGAAAAAAAAACCGAAGAAATTTTCGAAATCGAAAATACAAAATGGGAGGGTACTTGTTCTGGAAACATATGAAAGAATTTTCGAGAAAAAGGTTATGAAGGGAGCTTATTTCGGACTTCACCAGAAACAAAATGTGAAAGAAATTGTTGTATAGTGCTCAGGTGCTGAGATTATGTAGTATACCTAATAAGAATCATAAATAGTATTTTTATATTAATAAATTGCTTTAAAATTATTTAAATTTCACACATTCGTTAAATTGTACGCACACGTGACAGTGGGGCACTTTTGGATATGTAGCAAGTTTTTTTAATTAAACGGTTTGTGTAATTAACAAGGTTGTTAATTAACTACGAGGACGAGGCAACTATTACTTACATAAGCTAATATTTTAAAACTTAAAACAAAATATTACTGGAATAACAAACAGAAAAGAACAATCGTAAGTTTATAGTTATATCTTTACGATAGCGGGGTGGGATAGAAACAGTGTTAACTTCATTTAACCCATTACCGCCAATAATTCTATTAACTGGAATTTTTTTATGTAACTTTGAAGATTTCTAGCATAAAACAGCCTTAGAAACATGCTGGAATGATCAAAATAACATTTTAAATAGAAATAAGCGAGATATTGGGTGAAAAATTAGCAAACCTCATTTGAATATCAGAGAAATATACCTAATAGATATAGCAAAAAGGTTAGATATGTGTAAATATTGACAGATAATTACGAAATTTGTAATTTTTAAGTGATCTCATATGAGATCACTGGTAGGTAATGGGTTAAACATTTATTGTTTGTATTACGGTGTCAAAATATTCGTCGCTCGAAACTGCGACCTGATTGCTAATAACGTTTTATATGCAATCGTTTCAGGTTCAACACATACTTGCCTGGCAAGTACACCTCTGAAAATCATATCTCTTACCCTAGCTGAAAGATTGAAAATTGTGAAGTGTTTCAGGAACAGAAATGTAATGAAAACAGTAGTAAATTAATTGAAAAATATAAAAGTAACGAGTTCGTTAAAGGAACTTATTAAAGAGCATTGCTTTTATATGTTATTTTTTTTCTTTTAATGTTTGAAACTACGACATATCTACACAAGGGTGCCTGCCACTTCCGACTTTTGTTTTTATAATCAGAATCTACACCATCTGAAAGGTCTTTGTAGAAAATTTCATTTAAAAATATATCCAGTTTTTTGTCTAAGGTACTATTCAAGAAGGGCGGAGTGGAGGACACACTTGTTTAGTATGCCAAAAACAAAATTAACGAACCAGATATTAACGACAAAAGTAAGTTACTTCATGGCTTTATAAACTACTTCAAAGTTTTCCTATCGTACGAAGTGTGTAAAACATTCAATCTAAAGATAATCAAGAGTAGAGGTATATGTATACAACTTACTGTGTTGTATTTTTCTGCGCTATTTGGTGTGTAGTTAGATGTAATAAATGAGGAAATGTGTGGACATTTAACAAAAATACAATTACATAGAATGTTCATAAAGACATTGCTGATAAGATAGCAGAAACTAAGTGATAACATTTCACTAACTAATCGACAATATCAGTAGCCTGACTTTCGTAGCTGATTAATGAAACAAAAAATGTGTTAAAAGCAAAATGTATTTATAAATGTATATCTATATATATTGCATATA
>NC_068987.1:14240713-14279689 GCF_001194135.2 Octopus bimaculoides | reverse complement strand
ATATGCAATATATATATATATATGTGTGTGTGTGTGTGTGTGTGTGTGTTCAGAATATATATATATATATATAGAGAGAGAGAGAGAGATATATATATATATACACACACACATGTGTGTGAGTTTACACGAATACATTTAGACAGAAGTATGCATTATGTATATTTATTTATACGCGTTTACGCTCATAATTGTAGATATATACATTCATAATTTATATTACATATATCTAGTTAGCCAATAAGCTGTCACGGCGCGTAGATTTAAATATGCTTAATTGTCCATCGAAAATGTAGGCGCGGGCATGGCTGTGTGGTTAGGAAGCTTGCTTCCCAGCTGTATGGTTTCGGGTTCAGTCCCACCGCGTGACACCTTGGGCAAGTGTCTTCTGCTATAACCCCGGGCTGACCGAAGCCTTGTGATTGAATTTGGTAGGCGGAAGTTACTGCCGTGTGTGAATACGTCTGTGTAAGTGCTTGTGCCTCTCTCCCAGAGAGTGAGAGGGGGAAAAAACTACCTCGCTTGGCAACAAGTGGGGGTTGGCGGCAGGAAGGGCATCCGGCTGTAGAAATTTGCCACACGAATAGTGCTGCGCATATGTATATACACTTTTTCTTTTGCAAAATAAATGCATGAAATATCAAATTATCGAGAAGCAAAAGTTTTGTCGCGAATATAATTGCAAAAGCGTTGTCGTAATTGCAAGAGAGTGGCCGGTGACACTCGCTGCACTGGTCACTCCAATCGCCGGGCTCATTTCGCAGTTATTTTGTAGAGGAAATCAGCAGTGCAAATTTTTCTAAACTGTGTTTCTGCAAAGTTTCATTTACAAAAATTCCTTTTTCAGAATGTAACAAGCTCAAAAGGTTAAAATAAAGTCGAATTCGAGAAATTCAAGCGAAATCGTCAGATGAGCCATAATTCTGGACAAGAATCGCTTTAGAGTTTTCCTAACTTAATGCAATAATAAAATGTACACCAGAAAACTGATGTGTATTTTATCATAGTATTAAGGCCTTTCGTTGACAATAGTTTATTAATACCTACCACCACAGTGAATATTTTACTCGCGGAACTGCCTAAAATGTATAAATATATGTACAAGTACATACATGTTTTAAAACCACTAGATTAATAATACTGCCGTTCAAATAGCGAAAATTAGTGATCAAAATTTCTCAATTACAACATTAATTCAAATGGCTCGGACCCATTAAAGGTACCAGCAGCCCCATGACAACAACTTCATGGGTTATTTGTATCGTGGTATTTGCCTTTTATATCAACATGTTGATGTACAAAATAGTTTTCTTTACTCTTTTTGTGGCGTGTCTGTGTGTGTAATACTAAATTTGCATCGCTAACTTGAGACAATTGGTGCGGAAGTACAAAATTTATACCCTGAAAAATTCAAATTTATCAGAAGGCTAGCGATGAACTCCAACACAAAAGCCTCTCTTAAGACTTAAACGACATTGAAGAGTCAATAAAAATTTTTTCTAGGACACAAATTTAGTACAAATTACTGCGACTGCCTAAAGCTGGTTTAAAGCCCTGCACATACGGAAAATGAGTCAGTATCTTCTATCTCTTTGTGTCTCTTTCTATCATACCCCCTCCCATTTTACGCCAACTCCAGAAGATACACACGCACAAATACAACTATGTACACGATCACATACACACGCATAGTTAATGTCATTGACAGTAACTTTGAAGTTTCACCTGTAGTGGCAGAGACATGAGTCCACAGTTTTATCATTTTAACACTCTATCAATTATAAAAAACGTCTTGTAGCTAATACATACATATATAATTAGTTACAGGACGTTATATATTACATATAAGGCAGCGTCCCAGGGTGGCCACTGCCTAATGACGGAAACAAGTAAAAGATAAGATATATATGTGTCTGTGCGCGGACACACTTATATTTATGTGTATATTTATGTTGTATACGAGTGTGTGCGTGCAAGATTGTTGCACTTTTGTTTTGCCCTTCCCTCTTCTACAACAATAAAGATACACAACCATTTCATTTAGGAATGTACGTTTTGTGAGCATGATTGCGTGTATACATATTCCATAAAAAAAATTCCCTGATTTGTTTATGTATTTATATACTGAACGACATAACGGGCAAATTATTTGAAAAATATGAATTATCTACATAACATCGTAATTGTTTTTATAATTTGTTCCAGAAATGCACGAAAAACTGTCCTTGGTTTCTGTTGCTTCTGTTAAATATTATATATATATATAATGTATATATATTTCGATTATATATACATCCCTTAGTGGGTTGGATTCACAACCCCTAACTTTCTTGGATTATATATATATATATATATAACGTATATATATTTCGATTATATATACATCCCTTAGTGGATTGGATTCACAACCCCTAACTTTCTTGGATTATATATATATGAATGATAAGTAAATTCAAAAACGGATAAAACTCTTTTACAAGAATCTTATCAAGAGACCAGTGTGTAAAAAAATTCATAAGGGAAATTTCTATTCCCACGAATATAATTATTCGTTTCGATACACAGTTAAGTCTATTTAAAAGAAAGTTGGTCATCTTCTGTTGGTTGTTTTTCCTCGCATTAGGTACTAAATGTGGTTATTTTGAGAAGTCCACTGTGTGGCGTTATTATTTTTCTGTAATAATGCCCTTTATATAAATATATATATATATATATATATATATATATATATATATATATATATATATATATATATATTGTTGTATTTGGGGATGGTCATGTTGCCAGTTTAGCCAATAAAAACACACGCACCATATATTTGGTGTTAATTTGCTTCAGCTTTATTTTACATTAATCGTATTTCGCCCAGAGTGTTCTTTCGTCACACTTCTGTGACCTCATCAGTGGTCCTTTGCTTTCTTCTTTCTTATTTGTGTGTCTTTCCTTACTAACGATCAGCCATTTTTATTGGCTAAACTGGCAACATGACCATCCTCAAATACAATATCTGTTTCAACACACGATTTCACATCAAGAATCTTACAAAACGAATATATAAATGTGTATATATATATATATATATATATATATATATAGTCCATGGTTTTAATATTTACTTTTCCATGCTGACATGGGACAGATGAAATTTGCTGAGGTAGATTTTCTACACCCAGATGCACTTCCTGTCACCAACTTCACATTGTTCATACTTTTTCTGCAGCTTTCCAACAAATTGAATTCCTCGAAAGATATCCTGTCTCATAATGAATGCTACTTTCTGTAGTTTCCAAAGAGAGTGCTTGTAAGCATTTACCAGTACCCTAAATATTTCACTAAACTCCCAATCCAGGACCCAAATACACCTCACACAGTTTCAACTGTTTTTCTGGAGAGTTCTGTTTTCTCAACATTAACCACACTCTATAGAGTAGAGACTCCTGATAAAATTCTATATTAATAAAATATATGTGCTACAAAAAATACATAAATATTGTTTTATACAGAGTCCCAAGTAACAGAAAAGCTTACAAATGGTTCCATCTTTTCAACATTTAAACATCAAATTTCCAAATTTAAACATCAAATTAAAATTCTTTTTTTTAATTATTTTCAGGCGCAGGAGTGGCTGCGTGGTAAGTAACTTGCTTATCAACCACATGGTTCCGGGTTCATTCCCACTGCGTGGCACCTTGGGCAAGTGTCTTCTACTATAGCCTCGGGCCGACGAAAGCCCTGTGAGTGGATTTGGTAGACAGAAACTGAAAGAAACCTGTCGTATATGTGTGTGTGTGTTTGTTTGTTTGTCTCCCCAACATCGCTTAACAACCGATGCTTGTGTGTTTATGTCCCCGTAACTTAGCGGTTCGGCAAAAGAGACTAATAGAATAAGTACTAGGCTTACAAAGAATAAGTCCTGGGGTCGATTTGCTCGACTAAAAAGGTGGTGCTCCAGCATGGCCACAGTCAAATGACTGAAACAAGTAAAAGAGTAAAGAGAGTAAAATAAAAAAGAATTGAAACAAAGCATTGATATATATATATTGAAAGGAGTTTCATGTTTTCCTTTTTCTTTATATTTTACATGAATTTTTTTTTTAATATATATTCTTTCTTTTGGCAATTTAAATCTTTATATATAATGTTCGATGAAAAAGAATCAGGACAACTGTTATATGGAAATGAAATCATTTTTTCAAACTACAGGTATTTATCATCAACAATATACAAGGGGTGGGTGCTTAAAAGTTCCTGGCTTTGAGTAAAAGAAAATACAGGAGGATCAGTTGATTATTATTTTATGCAACATATTCCCTTCTAAGATTCACACACATATTGCAGTGGTCCCTTCGGTTTTTTTAAGCCCTGTAAAAGAACTCAGGAAGTTGGGCTTCCAATCAGGATTTTTCCCCCGATATCCTTAAAGCCAGGAACTTTTCAGCACCCCCTCATGGCAATAATTATGTTTATTACTAGCTTAATTAGAACAGTAAAACAATTGGAAATGCAACAACACATTTTCAAACACTACTACTCTAACAAAGTACAATTAGAAATGATAACAGAATAATTATCATTTACACTAAGAACTGGCCAAGGTAATGATTATCATGTCAAACAGTATTTGTATTAAGCCTTAACACAATGTTGCAGTGGACTCCAGTACAAAGTTTATTAAAAAAAAAAAAAAAAGCTTCCAACTTCTTTCAATCTAAGAAAATAAAATGGAAAAATGTCATTGGGGAAAAATTATATTTATGAAATTTAATTTAAATATTTCTATCAAAAACTTTCTCAGTTATTTATATGTAACATTTGGTATATGATAAAGCAGAATGTTTTAAAAGTCAAAGAATGGTAAAATATTACATTTGTCTATTATTTAGCTTCTATTTTTTACATGCTTGCAAGGTTCACATGGAATTTATTGAGGCAGATTTTTCGATATTCTGATGCCCTTCTTGTTTCCAAGGAAGCTAAAATTTCTTCATGGCCACACATTTTTACAGAAGATTGGAATTGAAAGACACTGCATATATGACACTAACGTTTGTTTACAACTATCATGCAATGCCAAGACAAGGAGACTCAAGTAAAAACATACACCCATGCATAGATGCACACACACACAGAGGAGGTTTCTTTTAGTTTCCATCCAGTAAATCCATTCACAAGGCTAAAAACTTCTTAGCCATACCTTTGCCTATAGAATAATTCTACCAAGATGTTACAATAAAACAATAATTAGTGACAGAAGCACTATTCATTCCAACAGGTAATATTTATCCCCACTTAAAAGTGAATGTTGTGTAAGAACATTATTATTTACTAGGTGATAAGCTCTCGTGGACTAATGGTGCATACAAGCACTCCTGTTTATATTACTAGCAGGAGATAATCATCCACTATCGTCACTGGGACAATCAGGTTATGTGATTTCAGTCTTCTCTGGCCTTGTCAATGGTAGATGCCCAAAACTAGAGATAGCAGTAACCCTTCTGTCAAAGCAGTGGATCTCCTAAGAGGATATGGATATATGATTGCGGCTTCTTTTAAAATCAGTCAGAACCTTCTAGATAAATGAGACATTCACCATACCTGATGGCATGTAAGACACTTATTTTCTAAAAAAATATGTTACAAAAGAAAATCACCCCAGGTCCTATGTGCAAAGTTGTCTCCCCACCCATAAGTTTTAATCCACTAAAAACATTTTTTTTTTCCTTGAATGTGCTGCTGAAACTGAGGTGCAGCTGATATGCCTGTGCATCTTTTATGCAATCAAATATGATCCTTCTAATATCTTTAAGTTGATGTTTTCAGGAACAGCATAGACCTCCAGAGAGCAAGTTGCTGATTGCATAACATGTTTAATACAGCAAGCTGTCATGAGAGATCACTGTCGATTGTGAAATGAAGTAGGGGCTGTGATTTTTTTTTTTTTATGTATTACTTATGATTACAGATGTGTCTTTGTGATGTTGAAAGAAACTGAATTGTCATATCCCTATTGAAAGAGTTAAATTTGAAACAACTTGATCTAATCCTTTTGATACCGGCCACCTTAGACTGTCCCTTGGTTTTCTGATACAGGATGCAACAGAATGATCCCCCATATTTCTATACAGCCAATGGCATGCTATTAGTGAAACTAAGCAGACAGTAAGTGTCTTCATGTAGCTAATGTTTTATTTTTTTCTTTCAATTACCATTATGATTTGAACTGGTGCACACTGTGTGCTTGCTGTTAAAACATTTATCAAGAGTGATAAATCTGGGAGGTTTTTTTTTTTTTGTCACACCTTGTAAAAGATTCTTGTTCTAAAGTGATCTAAATTAAAACCTAAAAATTAAAATTTAAGTTCCAAACAAAAGTTTTAATAATAACGAAATTATTTTACTAAATTCTTCATTGCTTTTTTTTAATGAATTAATTGAAACAAAAGCAGTGTAGTTTAATAGAAGCATAGTAACAAAAGGGTTAAGAAGCTTGTTCAAGCCTGGTATAAGATGTTTAGGATATGCATGGATGTTGCTATATCCACATGTTTTAAAGAAGTAAAGAGCAGAATCAACTGCAGAAGAGTGTGATTTTAGAATTATTCTATCTATGTGATACAATGATTTGTATCTATGTGATAGAATGGTTGTATCTATGTGAAACAGGAAGTATGAGAAAGGAAAATTTATAGGGAGTTTTGTTAAGCATAAACAGTGTGAAGTTGGAAGCCATGCAAAGATTTCATGAAGTTAGTAGAGACCCTGAGGAGTAAATAGTTGACTTTCAGTTAATAATTAATATCACTCTGGTAAGGTTTCTGACCTGAGTGTACATTTTTGACAAGACATACTTTAATTTATCAAAAATGATTTATCACAGATATCACATTGGTAGTTTTATTACATGAAGTATACGTTCATAACAAGATTTTTGACTTCCAGAGAATGTTTTATCAAAGGTATAACATTCACAAATTTTCGTTTTTTCTTTTATGAATATCTTTGGAGTATTTCAAACATTCATTCGGAGAAACATTTTACTAAATGACATCAGTGGTGTGATGTGGTTTTTTTTTTTCAAATGTGTGATAAGTTAAATGCCTGCTTTGAGAGAATATTTTACCACTGATATCACAGTATTATGCTTACTCATCCATGTGACTACGTTTATGGACAGATAATGCTTTGCTTTCAGAAAATATTTTACCACAGACATCACAATGATATGGTTTCTCATCTAAATGAATAGATTTATGAGATGACAAATCTTCGGTTGTTGAAAATGTTTTACCACACACATCACAGTGACAAGCATTTTCTCCTCTGTGTATATTATTGTGACGAGTTAAATTTGTTTTCACTGAAAAGGTTTTGCCACAGATATCACAGTGATATGGCTTCACACCTGTGTGTGTATCTTTGTGACGAGTTAATTTTGAACTTTCGGAGAATGTCTTACCACAGACATCACAGTGATATGGTTTCTCACCTGTGTGAATACGCTTGTGACGAGTTGCACTTTTACTCGTAGAGAATGCTTTACCACAAATATCACACACATATGGTTTTTCTCCTGTGTGAATACGTTTGTGAAGTGTCAGATACTCATTTTGAGAGAATGCTTTACCACATGTGTCGCAGTGGTATGGTTTATCACCTGTGTGAATATGTGTGTGCCTAATTAAATATCTCTTCTGTGCAAATATCTTACCACAGATATTACACTCGTACGATTTCTCCGAGTGAGAATTTAAGTTTTCATTTTCATCCATCTTTCTATCACAGATATTACTCTGATATGGTTTCTCACCTGTATGAATATGCTTGTGCATAATTAAATATCTATTCTCTGAAAACCTTCTACCACAGATATCACACTGATGTGGTTTCTCTATCTCAATCAGTTCAGGAGAAATTATATTTTCACTGACAGTGATCTTTTTATCACAGATTTTATCACCCTGGTTAGATTTCTTATCAGTATGAACCCGACTGTGACGTGTTAAATCTCCTTTTACAGAATATCTTTTACCGCAGATGTCACAGTAGTACGGTTTCTCACGTGTGTGAACACTTCGGTGATTAACTAACAGTCCATTTTGAGAGAATGTTTTACCGCAGATATCACACTGATATGATTTCTCACCTGAATGAATACGCTTATGACAAGATAAAGTTCCACTTGTTGAGAATGATTTACTACAGATATCACAATGGTATGGTTTCTCACCTGTGTGCCTACGTTTATGACAAGTGAGGTTTGCACTCCCAGAGAATGCCTTGCCACAGATATCACATTCATATGGTTTTTCCCCTGTGTGAACACGTATATGTCGTTTCAGATATTCACTCCGGGAAAATGTTTTACTACAAATATCACAATGATATCGTTTCTCTCCCGAGTGAACAAGTTTATGAGAAGCTAAATTCCCATTCTGTGAGAAGGTTTTGCCACAAGTGTCACATTGATATGGTTTCTTATCATTGTGAATACGTTTATGGCGAGTTAATGTTGCTCCTCTGGGAAACCGTTTACCGCAGACATTACACTGGTGTGGTCTCTTAACTGAATGAGTGCTTTTATGAGAAGATAAATTTTCAATCGATGAAAATGATTTACCACAGATATTACAGTGGCATGGTTTTTCTCTTATGTGTATATGTTTGTGACGGGTTAAATTAGTCTTCCGTGAGAATGTTTTGCCACAGGCATTACACAGATATGGTTTTTTCTCTGAGTGTACATGTTTGTGATTAGTCAAACTTCCAATATCGGAGAATATTAGTAAACATACATCACAGGTGTACAATTTCTTCGTTACATCTAACTCTGTCTCACGACGTATATCTTTATTTTCAGATTGTGTTTCATCAGCTTGAATTTCATTTTTACATATCTCAGCCATAATGCTGTCTGTTGCCCTTAAATGCAAATTGAAATCCTTTGTTTATAATTTCATAAACAACTTCAAGGTTATATAACTGACGTTGCATATCTTCTTGATAATGCCATCCTTCATTAATGCATTACTGGTGACAAAAACCCTGAAATAACAAAATAGTATAATATATAAGGAGGACAAAGAAACATCGACGAAGAAATCATTGTAGATAAGTGACTTAGACAAAGACAGTGTATGTAAAAGCAGGAAGAAGGCAGCATAACATCTAAAGACAAGACACATAGGCCAAGGTATGATGGTGTGGTTACGAAGCTTGCTTTGCAACTATGTGATTTTGGGTGGGGGTCAGTCCCACTATGCAGCAGCTTGAGCCAACTAATGCTTGTAAGTGAATTTGATAGATAGAAACTGTGCAGAAGTATGTGTCTGTGATCGTGTGATCACCATCAGGGCATATTCACACATCAATCCATCTAGTTTGCCAGCCCACTAATCCTGGAAGGGTTGCAGAGGTAGAATCCTCAGGCACTTCCTCCATATGGTTCTATCAGAAGTAGCTGTAATAACATTTTCCTGCTGGATTCCCAAAAGCTGCAGTATGAAAAGTGTTCAAAGGTACTCTCATATATCAATGAACAAAATAAAATTTTGAAAACTCCATAAAAGAGAAAAAAAAAAAAAAGTTTGCTTCTACTCGTCATCATCATCATCGTTTAACGTCTGTTTTCCATCCTGGCATGAGTTGGATGGTTTGACTGAGGGCTGGAAAGCCAGGAGGATGCACCAGGCACCAATCTGATCTGGCAATGTTTCTACAGCTGGATGCCCTTCCTAACACCAACCACTCCAAGAATGTAGCGGGTGCTTTTTACATACCACCAGCATGGGAGCCAGTCAAGCGGGCCTGGCATCGATCACATTCAGATAGGGCATTTTACGTGCCACCAAAAGAGAATTGAGAATTTTGCAGAAATCAACAAGAACATAAACACAATATAGGCAATACAGTAAATACATTGGAAAAACAAAAATTACAGTTACTTTCAGAATAATATTACACAAGGAACAAAATACAACCCCAATTATACAAGTGAAATAACCAAATTGATTTTAAAAAAAGGCAAAGAAAGTAATTTTCGAAAAACATTTGATAAGGAGGTTTACTTACTGTTGGGTATAGATATATTATCTGAAGGTTGTTACTGTTGAATTTGAAGTGTTGTGGCTACAGTTAGAGTTGCTGACGTTGTTAATTACACACTAAAGTGTTTTACTGTTGAAGTGGTTTTATGTTAGACAAATATTTGACAACTGTATGTAGAGGGGAGTGTTATGGAGGAGTTTGTGGCAGATATTTTTTTTTAATTATTTCATTTCTTAGTTCTTAATGCTTAGTATACACATTTCAGTTGTAAGCATTGTTCCCTCTTCTGGTGTCCCCCACCATCCACCTACCCAGCCAATCTCAATTCTCTGTTCCAATTTCTTCCTATACTCTATCCACCTTCTTGTACCATCTCTACTTTCCTTTCTCCTTTTGTTTTTGCAAAGGTACCCATGTATCTTCTGTACAACAGGAGTCCTATTCCTGTCTCTCCTTCCTACTGTAGCCTCACTACACCTGTCACAATGCTTTCTGCTTGAATACTGCACCTCCACTATGTGAAGAAGTCTTATCTAGCAGGTTACTTAGTTAACCCACAAGTGCTGGTGTCATGAAAAACCGATATACTTTGTAAAATGGCTAGCATTAGGAAGGGTATCCAGCCATTGAAACCTTACCAAAGCAGACACTGCAGACCAACACAACCCTTAAGCTAATCAAATCTTGTGGAACCACCCAAACATGGAACACAGATGTTAAACAATAATGATGAGTACAGTTATTTGCTTGTGTGTAAAACACAATGCAGTGCTCATGACCAGAGTTCCCTGTAAACTGTGCACACAAGGTTTTCAAATTGAAATTGGACTTTTTTTTTTTTTTTACTGAAAAAAATTGAGTGATGGCCACTGATGTGGATGGGCACATACTTTGCAAATAAAGAAAAAATGCAAAATTTGCAGAGGAAACATTGCTTACAACCAAAATATGTTCAACATCAAGAACTAAGAAATGAAATAACAAAGAAAATATCTCCCACGCACTCCCCTTCACCCCACACCACCCATATTTGTCAAATATTTGCATCTAACATAGAACCACTAAACAAACAGTTAAATACAATAGCAAGTAATTAACAACGTGAACAATAGCTACAACTACTTGACATTAATAACCTGCAGATAACATATCTAGACTCCAACAGCAAGGAAACCCACCTGTCATGCATTTTTTGAAAAGCAGCCACCAAAAACTACACAAACACTAAAACATAAAATAAGAAAATATTCACACTTTAGACTCCTTCTTTCCATCAGACACAAGAGAATTAATAGGGTAAAGGAAAAAATCACAAAAAGATATGACCAAATAAAAAGCAAATGCTTAAAACATCCAGGGCTAAAGGAATCACCACACTCAGTCAGCATCTAAGACTATGACCAAGAAAAAAGGCTTCTATGTGATCTTTTAAACAAGTAGGAATTGCAACAAAGTCTCTCACAAATCACATCACCATGTCTGTTCTGTAGGCAAGCATGGGCTGGACAGATTATACCACTCCAGGTCAGTTGTTACTCAGAATTACTGTCCTCATATACAAGTTAGAGGACCATGTCTCACTTATGTGATTTCTACAGCTGGATGCCCTTCCAAACAACAACCACTTCACAGTCTAGGCACCAGCAATAGAGAGGCTATCAAATCCTTGGAAAGACTAAAGGATCTTCTTGACACTAAGGTGTCCCAGCTTATTTGCCATCCACTTTACAGAATGTACTAAGTGTATTTTATTGTGAAACTAACATTAATAATGTTGTGTTGTATCCCACAAGATTAAAATCTTTTCATTATTCCACATTGTCTCTGTTCTTTTAAACTGACATGATTATGAGGATGAATAACAGAGAAGGTGAATTAGGATGACAGGGTCAACAAAGAAAGAGTATGATGGCCAAACAGTGGCTGGGATGAATTAGTAAAAGAAGAGAGAGTAATGAAAGAGACAATACTAACATTACTTCCATTATGCAAAATCTTCTTATCTGCAATGCCTTCAACAAAAACTGGGACCTTTCCATCACACTCACTGCACAAACCACTAATTCTTGTTCTTCACTACATTTATTTCACTACCACATACATCAAATACAATGAACCCAACTAAGTGACCAGTCATGATAGAATCTATTCCATTAGCTTATATCAAGGCTTAGGTTCAGTCCCAGTTCTCTACAGAGAACTGGGAATAATTGCAAACAGCCATTTACTTTATCATCTTAACTCTTTTGATACCAATCTGCCTGAAACTGCTCTTAGCTGTGACACAAATTTCCTTGTTTTAAAGTCATCTAAATTAAAACCTGCCATCAAAATTTCTTGTTAATTTATATTCCAAACATCATCCTAATAATGACAATGTTATTTTAATACTTTGTTATTTTAACAATTAATTGAAACAGTATATTTCAATATACATATGTGTGTGTGTTAAGAAAAAGGTTAAACTATTCTGAGTAATTACTTGTAGAGTTTTTATAGGGTCAGATTTAGCACACACTTTCTTCCTTACACAAATAAACGAATGCCTTTATTTTGAACAATATTGTTGCCCTTCACATCAGCAAATCTTTCAACTCTGGCATCAGAACCTCTAAAGCTATCAGTTTATTGATCCCATCTGTACCCTGTCTCATAGCTTAGACATTTTCTACCAATTCATTCTATTGTAATATGTTGTTGCTCTTCCCAACTTACATTACATCAAATCCGATGTACCTCAGGATTCAGTTTGTCTTACCAATTCTTCCTCTGGTACATCAATGACATTCCTTGTTACCATTCATTTCACACACACACACACTCCTACACTGATGATACCACTCTCTATTCCTTGACCTTCCATTCATATGCACCCAATACATACTAGACTTGCATTCATAAACCTTTTTGATACCAACCTGCTCAAGATTGCCCCTAGTACTAATTTTACAAATTTTACGATTTACAGCTATCTAAATTAAAACTTTCCAACAAAATTTCAATTTGATGATTATTCCAAAGATTAGCTTAATAAATAGCTATTTCACTAAATTCTTTATTATTTTCAAAATTAATTGAAATAATGGCAATTGCTAGAGCTAAAATAATAGAAAATATTAAATTTCTTGCTTGCTTGGACCCACCATAAAATAACAAAATACCATTGGTTTAAGGAGAGAGACTTGTTCAGAAATTAGTGTGTAGAAGAGTTCATATAACTTTAAATTTATTTTTGCTGGTCTCTGTCAGACAGTATGATAGTGGTGAAGATGATGGTAGTCTCTCATAGTCCAAGGAAGATGGTTCAGCAATTTCTTAAAGAATAACAAGCACAGACAATTTGTATATAGTAATTAGGTGTATGTGCAGTACATTGGCAAACTCCTGCTATCAAATTGACATTGCCTGTACAGGTGCACCACATGTCAGATATCGAAGTGATTGCAGGACAATGTGAGACGAAGTGTTTTGCTTGAGAACACAATGCATCACCCAGTCCAGGAATAGAACCCACACTCTCATAATCATGAGTGCAACATCTGAACCATTTGGTCATATGCTCTCACAGTCAGAGTGTATATAGCATTGCTACCTATAGTTTCAGTATCCAGAACTCAACAGAGCACTAGATTGAGTGCAGTGAGGATTTTGATACTGGCGAGGCCAACTTTGTGTTCATCTTGTTGAAAGATAATGAGGCTAGTTCCGACAGAAAAGCATTCCATTCCTTTGTAGTTGAAGGTTAGTCATGAAAACAGTGGTTCAGTCACGTTATAGAAAATAACACTGAAACAATACGATCGTGTTTCTCAGCTATTGTGACCAATGGAGTGTTTTAAAAGAAGATTAGAATGCTAAAGTGACAAGGCTAAAAACATTTATAGATCAAGAAATATGCAAAAGTTACACTGCACTCATTTGGACATCAACAGGTTTGTTTGTTTGTTTGTTTGGTAACCAGTGCAAGAATTTAACTTTGGTTTCTGTACTGTAATTGGCTTTTTTGTCACCCATTATAGTATTAATTGCTTAGTTTAACATTTTTTAAAAATTAAAAGATGAAATAATAAAAATGAATAACTATGAGAATATTTTTATTTATTTATTTATTTATTAGGCAAAGTACATAATTTCATAACTTACTCTGCATCCCACCCATTCTCTCATACTTCAACCACTACATCTCATAGCATAAAGCCAAGCACCATCTCAAGTTTGTAGTTTTGCAAGCTGCATGGTGGCATAACTCATGTCAGTGCTATGAAAAAAAAAAGTACTCAGTACATGTTGTAAAATAGTTAGCATTAGGTAAGCATTGTAACATGATGCAGTCCTTGGACCCATCAGATTTTGTCAAACCATCATCTAACCTATGCCAGCATGGAACATAGACATTTAATGATTATACATACATATATATATATTCTTTTACTTGTTTCAGTCATTTGACTGCAACCATGCTGGAGCACTATCTTCAAGGGTTCTAGTTGAACAAATCGACCCTAGGACTTGTTGATCAATATTTAGCAGAAGTAACAGAGTGACTCAAAGTCTGAGGCGCGGAACTCTTGAATTTTGAGTCACTCTGTTACTTCTGCTAAATATTAATGAAAATATAAATATACTCATAATTTGAGTTCTAGTTTTTCTTGTTTGCATCAACATACCTACATGTGTGTGTGTGTGTCTATGTATATATATATATATATATATATATAAAGAAACACAAAAACCGTTAGATTCACTTCAACATTTAAATTTAATTTGCCAAAATATTTTCGTCGCTTTGGGACCGCGACCTGTTCACTGACAAAATTCCGTGCTTCAGTGAACAGGTCGCGGTCTCAAAGCGACGAAAATATTTTGGCAAATTAAATTTAAATGTTGAAGTGAATCTAACGGTTTTTGTGTGTTTCTTAAATGGCTTATAAACACCTTCCATGCTGCAATTGTTTTCGTTCCAGCACACGATCTCAGATCAGGTCACTTGCTATACAAGTACATCTCCATAAATATATATATATATTTATACCTTTTCTTAATTGCAGAAAGTAAAGAGGAAATAAGATAAACAAAGAGAGACTAAAGTTTTTCTTTGTGATTACTGGAGGTTAAATGACAGAAAATGAGGTCATTCATGATTCACATGAACTGATGGGTGAATTTTAGCTGCAAATTCAGAAACCTTTCCATCACAGGAACTCTCCCCTGGATCAAATCTTTACAGTATTTTTTGAAGGAAGGTGGGTATTGAGCAAATATACTTGTCTTTTTCAAGATCTAGATCAGTCTGTTTACTGCTTACACTCAATGTTTTGGGTGTGGACTCCAGTAACAGGATCAACAAAATAATGACTGTAATTGGCATCATCAAGCCAAAGCCTACAAATTTTCTAACCACTGATCAGAGTAAATAATATTTCGAGGTCATATCTTGTTATTTGCCAGCCTATCAGCAAGCAAAAACTGCAAAGATTAGGAAACAAGAAGGAAAAATAGAAACAAAACTAACACCTGACACCATACATTGCAGGAAGAACCCAAACACATGAAGACCAGTTGAACAAGATCAAGAAAAGAAACTATGCATTGGCATCAAGCTGACAAACACCTGAGGTTCGACAGAATTTTGCCATCAACCTGAAGTTCCATACAAACTTGGATCCAAACACTACAATAGCAAGCTTCAACACATTTATAGTTCACCATTATCACGTAACATCTATTTTCCCATTTTTCCACAGAAGATTGGAAAGAAACAACATTGCTTGCATGACAGTGAGATTTATTTATGATCATCATGTCAAAACAAGGGTATATGCATACATACACAGGGGTGCAGCTAAGGTAAATGGTGCCCAGGGAAAGTATCAAAATTGTGCTCCTACTCCCAACCAAAAAGTGGAAACTCGCATAGAAATGGCTGAATTAGAAAATGATTTGGGCCAAAGTTGCATCCCCCTCAAAGTGGCACCCAGGGCATGTGCCCTGCTTGCCCCACCCTAGCTATGCCCCTGTACATACATATATACATACACACACATGCATATATGAAGGGCTTCTACTGCTTCCATCCAGAAAATCTATTCACAAGGCTTTGGTCAACCCAAGGCTATTAGTAGATGACACTTGCCTAAGGTGCTGCACAGTGGGACAGAACCTGAGACCACTTGGTTGGGAAGGAAGCTTCTCAACTACACAGCCAGACCTGCACCTGCTAAAGTTGACTTTATTTTCTTCTGTTTGCATATTGGAATACTAAATATCCACATCGCAATAACTTGCAGGTTATAGTTACACTAGTAGTCAACACTGGCAGTCTACCCTCATTCTATTTTGCTTAATCGACTGATAAAAAGCCCTTCCTTTCAGAAGAGGGGTTTGTTCATCCAACAATCAATGTAGCAAAGAGACCGTATCATTTCTCTTTCAGCTCTCAAATGGCTATTTTGGGAGATGTTTTGATTATGGCTATAGGTTTGTACAGAGCTTTGCAATGTAGATTTTGAGTGGACATCAAGTTGTTGTCTGAAGGTATCAAGACCAGTTCCTCACCATTGAAAGAAACTAAAGGGCTTTCTTATATTTTACCTCAATTTCTGATATCTAATTACTGGTCATTGAAAATACTGAATAATTTAATTCATAACTTTTTTTTTTAATATTCTATCACAAAAATAACTGAACAATTTCTATTTTAGATAATATAAAATTAACAAACTAAAACGTCCTTCTCTGATGAAGTGTTCTGCCCAAAGCATTCAAATTTTGCTCGCCTCTTGCTTACAACAAATCAAATTCCTTTTCCCAACTGCTTTTACCAAACTCCACTGCATGGAAATAAAATTCCTATGAAGCCAAACAGGCCAACCGCAGCACACCTGCAAAAGAATTCATCCGCCGGCTGCCAAACAATGAAAATATTTTGAAATAATTATGCTGCGAGAAATCTGAATAATATCTCTTATTCTACCTTTGGTCGTTACAAAAATTGGTAAATTCGATATACTTTCTCACACTGCCTCTAGTCGTTATATAAATTTCGAAATTTTGGTATATTACTTAAAATAACAAAAAATTCCAACCGCCAAAGAAACTAACCATTTCTATAGAAATTCTCAGTTCTTCTGACATTTAAATCTGGTATGTGCTGTAAGATTAACATTGCTTCATTAACTATAACGATGACCATTAATAAAAACTATGCTCACCATTAATATATTTACATTATATACACTCATATTTGGTATAATTGTCATTGGAACTAAAACTGTGTTCTTGCACAAAAAATTCATGACAATCACACACTGACATAAATGTGACAGTGGTGCATTTAACGACAATCTTATAAACTTTAATGTTTGTATAATTAAGAAAGGTGTTAGTAATTATTAAAGAAAGACAGCTCTATCACACAAGTCTTTGATATTTGAAATTTCCTGAAGACAAAAATATTAAGGGAATAACAAACATAAATATAAAGTTATAATTTATATTGCTACCCATTGGGAAGAAACACTGGCGATTATGAGTGTTTCAAAACAGATATACTATGAACTAGTACGATAAAATAAAATTCGGAAAATAATTTATTAAATAAACACAGACTTAATGTAATCATTATAAGAATTTGTTTTGATAGCTTTAGTGAATATTCAAGAATAACGACATAAACAGTTATTTTTCTTATCGCACGTAAAACAATCAAACTAAAGTTCGTCATGAGGAGAGATATATTTGTACAACTTACTGTTTTCTAATATTTTTCTTCACTATTTGGTGTAGTTAGAAGTGAAAAAATATAGAAATGTGAGGACATTAATAAAACAACACATTTGGATAATGTTCATTAAGACATTAATGACAGAAAAGAACAAACTAAGTGATACAAATAATTACACAGACCTAAACTAACAGCCTTACTTTCGTAGCTGACTACTTACAAGAAATATTTGGAAGGCGAAGGACAAAATAATTAATGGTATTATTATCATAGCGCGCCAAACAAATGCTTAGCGACATTTTTTCTAATCTTTTAGGTTCTGAATTCAAATTCCGCCGAGACTTTGCCTTTCATCCTTTCGAGGTCGATAAAATATGTACCAGTTGAGCACTGGCCTCTTCCTCACAAATTGCTGCGTTTCAGACAAAACAAGAGACAATTATTAAAGGCTGAATCGTTAGCGAGTCAAACAAAATGCTTAAGTTGTATTCCCTTCGTCTCTTTACGCTCTGGATTCAAATTTCGCCCAGATTGACTTTGCTTTTCATCCCTTTGGGGTTCGATAAAATAAGTACCAGTTGACTAGCCTTTCTTCCCCAAATTCCAAAAAGCCTGTAATAGAAAGGATAATTATTTTTAAAACAGGTGATTGTAGAATTTTTGGCAACATTATAAAATATGCGAGAAAACAAATCGCTTACGTTAATTACTCAGAGATGTTTTCTACATGAAAAACAATTAAGTCAGTGCTAGCATTTAATTAGAAATACTCTGATTTATGCACCGAGGGGGAAAGCACCCTTAGCGCAATAAATAACATTTTAATCATTTCGACAACTAACAGGTGTCAGCTTCCGACATGTTTCTGCTTCTTAAATACCTCAGCAAAAATAAACTTCACCAAAGTATCTCATTCGTCCGACGTAAACCAACGTACGCGTTATATGTGTGTGTGTGCGCGCGCGATATATATATATTTATATATATTGCACTACTCGGCGTTTTTAGATACTTTGAAATATAAGGTATACTTCTAAATAAACATGCCATTTAATCTCGTAGCAAATCGTCAGCAAAGGGTTTTATTGTAGGCAAGAAAGGGAATCAGTATGATTATTTTATAGGCTTGTTAGACATTCTACAGAGAAAGAGTACCCATCTACTCATTCTAATCTCTTTTTTTCTGCCTTCAAATTGATAAAAACTGCGAACTTTTCACAACAAAATTATTTTAATTGAAAACGTATACCTTACATTCTGAAAAAAAAAAAAAAAAAAAACTTTGTGTAGTCGTGGCACTCCGTCGGTTACGACGACGAGGGTTCCAGTTGATCCGATCAACGGAACAGTCAGCTCGTGAAATTAGCGTGTAAGTGGCTGAGCACTCCACAGACACGTAGTTCTCGGGGAGATTCAGCATGATACAGTGTATGTGACAAGGCTGGCCCTTTGAAATGCAGGTACAATAGAAACAGGAAGAAGGATGTGGTGAAAGAGTACAGTAGGGTTCGCCATCACCCCCTGCCGGAGCCTCGTGGAGCTTTTAGGTGTTTTCGGTCAATAAACACTCACAACCCCCCCGGGTCTGGGAATCGATACCGCGAGTCCACTGCCCTAACCATGGGGCCATTGCGCATCCACGTTGTATAACACACTATTAATGTCAGTGTAAGCCCTGCTATGTAAATTAGGCAGATCAGATGCTATTCAAATTTGTATGCATTATAAATAGTCATAAGCTAAATAATCTGTCTGGACAGAAAATGAGTATTCTTTCTCTGAGGGAGGTATTACTACGAAATTAAAATGACCCCAAGCATAAAATATCTGAACAGGGCTTTCCTATAAGTAGGTTATCTCCCTTGGCTAGGCGGCGCTCCATGTAGACAATTAAACTTCCGCAGACTATCCACGTTATTGTTTTACGTCTTATCATGGATATAAAGCAGCTCGATGATTCAGCTATCGAAGTACTTACTGTGCCTGAATTAAAGAAATATTTAAGATTATATGGTCTCAATATCTTCTAGACATCCATTCACTTGTATATTCTGCAAATAAGTTAAATACGGTTTTACGTGGTCATAGTTTTCAGCAACCATTCACTGATTTGGCCATGAGCATGATGAGGTAGGGACAGTCACACTATAAAGTCTAATAATTAGAGGACTATTAGATTCAATGCTGTAAATTTATCATTTAATCAAACACACACACACATATATATATATATACAAAAATAAGAGGAATGACCAGAAAAAGTGGACTCCTTTATGCTAGAAATAGATGCCGATTCGGCATCTATTTCTAGCATAAAGGAGTCCACTTTTGCTGGTCATTCGTCTTATTTTTGTATGTAATATAATTTTAATCTTCGGATTTTTTTAATATGCTAGACCACTAGTTCTAATTGATTAATATCAATTTCTACCCTTATTAATAAATAAATATATATATATATAAAGAAAAATATCATAGCTTGGCTTACTCGAAATTCCCACATTCAGTCAGAACATTAACAACAATTTGAATGTATTTATTATTTGAATGCAAAGTTCTTTATTAAAAATACCTGTACATCAACACAACAATTATTAGATTAAACATTCGTGTTTAGCCCAACGTACACGAAATGCTGGGAACACATTTGGCTATTTGCAGTGTAAACAAAATCTTTCCTCACAAGTCTCGATCTCTGAAGCCAAATACGACGAATAGCTACGTTTGCAGGATATCTATGTAGTGAAATAACTTTGCCGTCTACATTCTTCCCTCTATAGTGGCTGCATATACAGCAGTATTTGCGTGATTTCTTCGGAGACATATTAACCAGTCAGTACAGTATGTGAGTCGTTAGTCTGAGGAAGTTAAAGCAAGGGTCGGATGGAATTTGTTGGGGCAGATTTTGTAGTTAGAAGCCCTTCCTGTTGCCAACCCTCAACTGTTTTAAGCAAGGTAATATTTCCCCATAAATACACGTTTTTCGCATTGCTTGTATGACAATACTCAGTTACAGCCATTATGTGATGTCTAGTAAAGAGTACACTGACATGCAAAATGACTGAGTTCCTTTCGAGTGTTGGGCCTCACGGAAGCAATAACCAAGACCTTTGGTATTATGTCATGCTTGAGAAGAAGACCCATCAAGCCAAGCAAAATCGCAGTCATGGCAGATATCGGAGTCACATAAATTGGCACTCATGCCAGTGGCATGTAAAAGCACCCCAGTGTCACGCAAATGGTACCTGTGCCAGTGGCATGTAAAAGCACCCATTACACTCTCAGAGTGGTTGGCATTAGGAAGGGCATCCAGCAATAGAAAACCATGCCAAATCAGACTGGAGTCTGGTGCAGCCTTCCAGCTCAGCTAAACTGTCCTACCCATGCCAGCATGGGCAACAGACATTAAATGATGATGATGTGTGTGTGTGTATATATATATATATATATATATATAGCAGATCCACTCATAAGGCTTTGATTGGTCCAGGGCTTGCCCATGGTGCCATTTAGTGAAACCAAACCCAAGACCACATGACTAGGAAACAAGCTTCTTAACCACACGGCCACACCTGGACAAAATAAAATTTTTAAAAAAAACAGCACTACTCTAGGTAAGTGAAAGAAATCAAACAGTGACTATGAGAAGACAAGAAAATGGAACACATTTTTACATAACCATGGAATGTGTGTGTGTGTGTGTGTGTGTACTTGAAGCTGTGGATAATAGTTGCTATTCAGTTTTTTGCAATGTGTGATCCTTAAAGTGTAAAAAAAAGATGAATGGAACTTTGGCAGAAGGTTCAGGAATGTCTGGCAACATGAGATTGGCAGACTGTTGCAAGGTAACAGTGAATCTTTCTAGAAATGATGCTTACTTTTAGATCATACTGACTGGAAGAGATATATTTGGAAGCAATCTCAACAATGCTCCAGTTTATAGGTATATTGTTAACTCCAGATGTACTGGAATAAGAAGATCAAGTTATATCAGTTTCAAGATGTAATTGAGTGTGCTGTGTATGCCTTGTTTTGAACATATTTTCTTTGATAATTTTCAGTACTGTCTTATTTTTGTTATGTACACTAGTGCCTTTGTGGTATGGCCAGAATGTAAATTTACTATGACTGCATAGTCAGTATGACTTTGGTTGGATATTTGGGATATGATGCTTTCTAAGCAAGTATAGCAAACAGTTTTCTCAAAGAGCCTACATTGATGTTTTAAAGATAGGAAATTACTAGCTTCATTGAATACTATACTCGTGTTGTAAGGAATGGGATAAACCATGTGCATTAGTACTTATGTACTGTGGGGCTATCATGTATTTTAGTTTTTCTTTGAGGTAACTTAATGTAGTTATTGTAGGGTGTAAAAAGGGAAAAAAAACTTGATTGTATATATTGCTGTCAGGAGATAGGTTAATGCTAATGGTTAATATCAGCCATATATAATACGTAACTTGCCTTACAACTAACACTTGCTGGGTTAATCTATATCATGCATAGGTCCTTGCTTGTACAAAGTACACAGAATTGAGTTCATATTTAGAATTGAAATTTGAGATTCCCTAACTTGTTTAGTTCTACATACATTCTTGGGCTGTTCTCCCATGAAAGAAATATTGATGTTCTCAAAGGAATTCACTCTTACACTTGTTATTTCTTCAAGAACTATAAATAGAAATGGGTTCAAGACAGACTCTTTGTAAGCATGTATTGGTTGGTTGGTTGGTTGGCACTCCATCGGTTACGACAAGGGTTCCAGTTGATCTGATCAACAGAACAGCTTGCTCATGAAATTAACGTGCAAGTGGCTGAGCACTCCACAGACACGTGTACCCTTAACGTAGTTCTCTGGGAGATTCAACATGACAAGGCTGGCCCTTTGAAATACAGATTACAACAGAAACAGGAAGTAAGAGTGAGAGAAAGTTGTGGTGAAACAGTACAGCAGGGTTCGCCACCATCCCCTGCCGGAGCCTTGTGGAGCTTTAGGTGTTTTCGCTCAATAAACACTCACAACGCCTGGTCTGGGAATTGAAACCGCGAGTCCGCTGCCCTAACCACTGGGCCATTGCGCTTCCACAAGCAAGTATTAATGAACATCTGCCTATCAACATTGCTTTTATCCCTCCGATAGTTCTCTGGGTCATGCATTAACCAGGGCTGCACCAGACTCCAGTTTGATTTGGCATGGTTTCCATGGCTGGCTGCCCTTCCTAACACCAACCACTCTGAGGATGTAATGGGTGCTTTACACATTCCTGAAAAAATTCCATCAAGAAAAAAAATCCCAACTCCTGAAAAGTTTTAGAGTTGAAATTTTAAGAATAAATGAAAATTCACTTTTTACAAAAATGAAGCAAAAATTGAGAAATTCATCATATTTATTATTTAGATTTTACATTATAATTTTGATGTATTCATTCATTTGGCACTTATATATTTGAAGATATCCCATGAGATAAGATTTCGAAGGACAACTTTTACATCAGAAGATTATTTTTTAAAATACACATTTATTGCCAGCAATTAAGTGATACAATTTTGATAACTGCATATTTATAGCCAGATTCATTATTCAAGTTAATCCACTGTAAGTAAATCAGAAATGTAACAAAACATTTCCAAAGGAGTAATAATTTGACAGACAGTTCTATATATCCATTTCAAATATAATTACAACATAAAATTTATCTTTAAAAAATAAGATTTGACCAAGTTAATGGTTATAGTGACAAATAGCAGTTTATAATCAGCTTAAACACAATGTCGAGGAGGATTCTGGAACGTAATTTACAAAAATAACCTCCAATTTCTGTCAATTTGAAAGGGAAAAAGTTAAACTACTGTAAGAATTTAACATGGAAATATTTCAAAGGAAAAGTTACATTTATGCAACTTTTAATATTTTTTTTCATCAAAGACCTTCTCAATCATGTGTAACATCTATATATATATATATAAAATTAAAGAGTCAGGAATGGTGAAATATTACAGCTGTATTTTATGGTTGTCTTTCAAACAATTCTACCAAAAATGTTACAATAGCACTATAAACAAAACTGTCACTCATTTTCTAAGATTTACTAAAAATTCTAATATAAACACATTTCATTCAGGCAACATACCGTGATTTATTGTGTTGTGATAGCTTCTTTAATTGCGACAATGATTTTCAGTTATGACATGAGACTAGTTAAAACAGAATTTCTAGAATATTTTATCATTAATGCCACCTGTATGAATAGGTTTATGGAAATTGGTGAATAAGAATGACATATACTATGAGTATCGTTATGAACTATATGAATGTTTGTGGAAAACCAAATATCTGTTACAAATGTTTTAACTACAGATATCAATCATATTGGCATGAGGAATTATACACACACCACAGCAAATCAATCGAGTCTTCCTACAAGAAAACACTGAAGTCTCATTCTACAATGACTTTGGAGTAAACATCTGTAGAGATCATAATTTGCACACATGACTAAGCATATTGTCAATGTTTACACTTTTTTATTGACAGGAACGATATGAAGCTCCGGAGGATTGTGAAAAGTGTTTAGCACAAGAGATTACCATGAGAGATCATTGAAGATTGTGAGATCTTGCACTTTCTGGGACTTCGATCATGTTTATAGAGGATGAAATACAGGATTGACTGCTTGGCTTGTTATTATGTTGTTGAAAGAGATTAGATTGTCATTAAAGTCATGAAGAATCTGTTCAAGCTTCCTCGGTTTCATGGAAAAAGCACAAGACCCGTGTTGGGCTTGGATGTATGTAAGAGCGACAGTAAAATCGTCTGCATAGAAGTGTTGGAAATGTAGTTGGACCATGGAGTAGACCAGAGTTTATAAAATATGTATTGGTGAGGGCCTCATCTGCACACATTTAACAGTGCATTGATTTTGCAGAAATCCAGACAAAAAGACATGATATAAACCAATGGTAGGCACCTCAGCTTAGGTATTCAGGCAAAATGGATTAAAATGCCATCTTTCACTAGAGTACTCACAAAACAAATCTCCAGTTGAAATACATCTAAAGATACTTAATGGAGGCCACTGAGGGAGAAAATGTTTACAACTGTTTCTGTTATCATTTCTGAGGTGCTGGAAGAGAGTAAGAGAAAGATAAATAGGCTGGTAATTCCCATTTTGGAAGAAGCAATACACTGCTGCATGTTTCCATAGATCTTTCTGGAAAATGAGAAAGGTTGAAGATTTTGGTTGATAAGATGTAGGCCAAAGAGTACAGAGGCTTAGGGAAAGAACACACCCAAGACCAGACACCTAGATATGGTTATATTTAGCAGGAGTCCTTTTACATGACAACTCTGTTTTGAAAAGTTTTGTTGAAATGCAGTTTGGAGTTGGAAGCAATACAAGCTGTAGACATTGTAGTTTTTATAGCGAGTGTGCTGCTAACAGAGCCATATTGGATGTAGGATAGTGGGTTGTAGGATTTTGCGAAGTCATTAGAGATGCTCCTGGCAAAGGATAAGAAGACTCTGCTGCAGATTGAGAGGCAAGAACATCCAAGCCGTGTGGTATATAAAGGCAGTCTTTGCTTTTCTGGTGGTGATAATTTAAAGTAGTTTTATACGTAAATGTTTTACCACACATATTACATTGGTACGGTTTTTCTCCGGTGTGAATTCGTTTATGACGAGTTAAAATTTTAGTTGTAGAGAATGCTTTACCGCAAACATCACAGTTATATGGTTTTACCCCTGAGTGGACACGCTTGTGAAGTGTCAAATAGTCATTTCGAGAGAATGTTTTACCACACGTATCACAGTGGTAGGGCTTCTCATCTGAGTGAATATGTTTGTGCCGAATTAAATATCTCTTCTGTGCAAATATCTTACCACAGGCATCACACTGATGTAGTTTCTCTGTGTGAGTATCTTTATTAGCTGTTGAATTTTCATCTCCAGGTTCATTATCAGCTGAATTTTCATCTTCAGGTGCATTTTTATCACAGTTACTATCAGACTGGGAAGTTTTATTGCCTTTATGAATGTGTCTGTGCCTAACTAAATACCTCTTTCTTGCAAATATTTTATTACATATGTCACACTGGTAAGGTTCCTCACCTGTATGAATTTGCTTGTGAAGAATTAAGTCTGCATGCATAAAGAATGATTTACCACAGATGTCACAGTGGTAAGACTTGTCCCCGGTATGGATATGTTTGTGTCTAATTAAATATCTTTTTCTTGAAAATGTTTTACCGCAGACATCACACTCATGAGGTTTCTCTATGTGAATAAGTTTATGAGAAGCTAAATGTTCACTGGTTGTGAACTTTTTATCACAGACATCACACGGGAAAGGTCTCTCAACAGTGTGACTATGTTTGTGACGTGTTAAATCTCCACTGATTGAAAACGTTTTACCGCAGACATCACAGCGATGTGGCTTCTCACCTGTGTGAACACTTTGATGATTAGTTAAATGTCCGCTTTGAGAGAATGTTCTATGGCAGATATCACACTCGTATGGTTTCTCATCAGAGTGAATTCGTTTATGAGAAGATAGATTTCCAACTGTCGAGAATGTTTTACCACAGATATTACACTCGTATGGTTTTTCACCTGTATGTTTACGCTTATGACAAGTTAGATTCGCACTACCAGAGAACGATTTCTCACACACATTGCATTCATATGGTTTTTCCCCAGTGTGAACACGTCTGTGACGTTTCAAGTAATCTTTCCGAGAAAATGTCTTACTACAGCTATCACATTCATATGGTTTCTCTTCTGAATGGGTCAGTTTGTGAGAAGTTAAATAAGCACTGTGAGAGAATGTTTTCCCACAGACATCACATTCGTGTGGCTTCTCAGTGTGACGACGTTTATGGACATTCAATGTTTTACGTTTTGTAAAGCTTTCACTACAGACATCACAATGATATGGTTTCTTATCTGTATGAGTGCGTTTATGAGTAGCTAAGGTTTCGATTGTCATAAATGTTTTACCGCAGATATCACAGCAGCAGGATTTGCCTTCAGAATGTGCATGTTTGTGATGACGAGTTAAATTAGTTTTGTGTGAAAATGATTTGCCACAGATATCACATGGATATGGTTTTTCAGGCCCATGTATCTGTTTATGCTCTGTCAAACTTCCGACATCAGAAAAGATTAGCAAACACACATCACAGGTGTATAATTTCTTTGTTATATCTAACTTTGTCTCAGATTTTATATCATCATGAATTGGACTTTCAGATCTTACTTCATCGTCAAGCTGCTCGTCCTCAGATTTGACTTCATCATCATGAAGCTGACTCTCACATTGTTCCTCCTCCATTGTTCCACTTGTTCATTAAATACAAATGCAATACCTTTCTTTACAACTTCATAAATTACTTCAAGGTTATATAACTGATATTACATATCTTGATAAGGTCATTTTTTTTAGTCTTGCATACTCTTCATTTATTCCGTGGGGGTATCTTTGTAGAGAGAAATTCTGAAATAACAAAACAGTATAAAATATAAAGGACAATAAAACATTAACAGAAGTTTCTGGGGAATAAACTTGAATACAGACACTGAATGTAAAACAACAAGAAAGAGACAGAAAATTTCTGAAGAAAAGATATGGCCATGTGGTGGATAGTGTTGGGAGGAAATCTTTCTGGAGGGATGAATGGCAGAATGATTCCAATTGCTGATGGGACTTGAAATTGAATTTGAAGTGTTTGTGATAATATAACGGGAGGAAAAATGAAACCAGGCCGTTAGTAAGACAATGGTGTTAGGTTGTCAGAATGCACATTCAAGCAAGATGTTTGTATTTAACACAATGTATGATTATTCTCCAAATATAGAGAACAATTATGAAGAATTTTATGTGATCATCATCATTTAACATCTGTTTTCGATGCTGGTATGGGTTGGATGACTTGAAAGGAGCTGGCAAGGCCAGGGGCCACACCAGGTTCCATAGTCTGTTTTGGTTGGGTGCCCTTCCCAATGCCAACCACTTTACAGGGTGTAGTGGGTGCTTTTTACATAGCACCATCACCAGTGCCATTTGTGTGACACCAACACCAATACTTTCTGCGTGGCACCTTGGTTTTAGGACATCAATTCTGTTGTGGTGGGTGGGTCTTCTTGAGTATAACAATGCACCACATATCTTGGTCCATGTCAAATATTTTCAAGACAACTGAATAACTGAATATGCCATCCTTGACTTGAAGATAGATTGACATGTGCTATTCATATGAAACATCATGGAGATATAGTTAAAATAAAAAGGTGACTGGAAACAATCCAATTCAGTTATTTTCTAAAGTGGAATCATATACACTCCTGGTGGTGTTGAACTATAGCTTGAATTGAGCATACCAATGGAATATTAAGAGAAAGCTAACTTCTAATTATATTTCGCACATCCTACCACTGTCACACATCTTTTCAATGTTGTGCATTGAAATTTTAAGATGTCCTCTGCAAAAATATTTAACCTTCAGACTAGACAATGAATGGACAGTCAATGATCGTCACACAGAAATTATTGCAGTTCTTTTAGTCCCTCCCACGCAACTGACCACAGAATTCAAAAGCAAGAGTTCTCAGTCTAAAAATATTTTGTAAAAAGTCAGGCATGGCTCTGTGGTTAAGAACCTTGCTTTTCAATCACATAGTTTCAGGTTCAGTTCCACTGCAGGCACCTTGGGGAAAGTGTCTCCTACTATAGCCTTGGACTAACCTAAGCTTTATAAGTGGATTTGGGAGACAGAAACTGAAAGTCCATCATGTACATGTACATGTATATATATATATATATATATATATACATATATGTCTGTGTATGTGTGTTGCAGGAGATTGAATGCTAGTTGTATGTGTCACCAATCACCTAAGTAAGTAGTGTCATTTCCAATACTCTGCATGAACATGTCAAACCATGGGGAAATATTTCCCTGCTTGGAAACACAAGGGTTGATGACAGGAAGGGCATCTTACCATAGGAAATCTGCTTTCATAAAATCCATCCTACATATGCAAGCATGAAAAAGTGAACATTAAAATGAAGACGATGGTGATATGTCATCCATATGCATGAAAACACCGAAAATCTGTTGCATTTGTGAAGGATCAAGACAAAACTTTATTTCATTTGTGGCTGGAGTTGTTAGCATTCACAGTTCTATGCTCTGCTTCTCTCTTTTACCAGAAGCTGATTTTCTGTCAGTCTTCACATAGAAATAATTGAGTTATAGCAGCAAAATGAAAAACAATGTAGACACAGGCGTACTTATGTGGTTAAGTTCACTTTCTAATCCTGACCAAATGGTCTCAGGTTCAGCCCCATACTGTGGGACTTTGTACAATTGCTTTCTACTATAGCACCAAGCTAACCAAAGCCTTGAGAGTGAATCTGAAAAACAAGAACTGAAAGACCATTTTACACAAACACAACCACCATCATATTTGCATTTTCTATGTTGGCATGGATTGGACTATTTAACAGGATCCAATGAGCCAGAGGACTGCATTATGCTCAAATGCCTGCTTTGACTAGGTTTCTACAGATGGATGTCCTTAACATCAATCACTTTACAGAATGTACTGGGCATTTTTTCATGGCACCAGCACTAATGAAGTCACCTTGCAGCCTGCAAGACTAAAGAAAGGTAGATTGGGAGTAAAGGGGACATGAGTTTGAGGAGACGGGGAGATATAACGGGCAAGCACAGGAGTGATCAATGCAAGGAAAATATGAATGAGATGGATGTTGAAAGGAAATTGTTCCCAGGAGAGGGAGTGCACGTCTTTATTTTGACACAATAGGCTTCATTCGGTTTCATCTACCAAATCCATTCACAAAGTTATGGCCAGCCCAAGGTTAAAGAAGACACTTGACCCAAAGGTGCCATGCAGTGGGACTGAACCTGAAAACAAATACACTAGAAATAGCACCCAACCCTACTTCCAACTTCATCTTTTAAAAAGACGGTTGAATATAGAGGATAGTGTTCCCCAGTTATTGCAACATATCAATTGTTTTAAGATCAGCTTGCTAAAATGACACTCGTAATTTTAATTTTGTTTGTTTGTGTGTATGAACAACTGAGTCACAAAGTGCAGTTGTTTCAGATTTTCATTTTTTCTAGCTTCAGTAGATACGAATTTTGTACATATACATTAATTTGAAATTAAATAAATTAACATAAATTATCCAAATTTGTTAAGGGAGATAAATTTCAGAGGGATCCAGTGACAAAATCAACGAAGACCTAACTGTAATTGTATAATGCTGAAGACCATAACTTTGACCGATTCTGCTTGACGGAAGTCTGTATATCAAATCACTGTTAAGAACAATATTTAGGGAAATTATTGACGTTAAAACTGATAAATTCCCCAAAAGTTCATTGAATCTTTAGTTTTGTATCACAGCTCACACATTTCAATGCCAAAAATATCGATGGAGCAGCAACTTATCTAGGGTTATGTCAGTGATCGACTGAGACCGTGACATCACAGTCTCACTCAATTTTCTGCGAGCCATTGACCTCTTAGAAACACCCTCCCTCCGTTGTATTTCCTCTTTTGCACTAAACATTCCATGAAACCGAAATACAAATGCAAGATGATGTATCCCAATACTATGCCTCAGGATTCTTCGGTTCAATCATAAACTTCTTTAGCCAAAGTTCAGAAGATTCAACTGCTCCGTTACGCTTACGCACTCGCGGCAAATGACACAACACATCTTGTTGATCTAGCGTACATGACTTGTGTATCTTCTCCATAAGGGAGAATTCTGAATTAAGCTCGAGTTATCTGATTATGACAAAATACCCGTGGTATCGCATTCTGAGTGGAAGTTTGAATGGGCTTTCAGGTCAAGGGCAACAAAATTTCGGCACTGGGCGACCAAGATAGATGGTCTTTATGGGATGATATAATAAAGTAAAGTCATTGAAAGAAATTCAATAATTAGTTTTTATATAATCTATTTCATTTCCTATTTAATTTCCGACTGCTAAAACTACCGGGGTTATATGGGGCGCCTAAACCAGAATTCCGTTCGAATATTTCTATTTTATTTTAACTTATTTAACCTTCGACCGAACTAAGATCGCCAGATTTCCTTCTCTCTACCGGCCGGTAAAAGAACATCGAAAGAAAATAGGAAATATTCTGGAATTTTAAATGGTACCAAAAATTCAAAAATGAACAAGATCGAGACTGTCCTTTCTGTTTTTATTCGCGTCGAGGATGTATTTACAGGGATTATGACTCGACGACAGCGCCAAAAAAGCAATTTCCCGTTAAGCCAGATAAGCTGACCGTAGCACAACCCGCTAGAGAAAAAAATTCTTCCGCTCGACAAATATACTAATAGCCATCAACAAGAGGGGGTTTTTTTCAATGCTTTTTATTATACTGATAATGAGAAAATTAAATTTCTTTTATGTTGCCACCACTGTTGTGAATACTGAAATATTTATGTTTTATCATTGGCTGTAGTAACAAAAAAACAACTGCAGATTTCTTATTTAACACCCTAAAATTACGGCCACCAAACCATTTAATTACTCATACACGGTTATAATAGAAATGCCCAGTTGGTGCCTAACAAAGCTGGCAAGTGCTATAGAATTTAAACTGTGAACATTAACTATTAATAAAACTTAAGTATATCATTGATGTACAATACATAAAAATACAATAAATTTAACATCAAATACATTGGACATTGTCCTACTAACTGATACTCTGTTATTGTTTTGTTTTTTCGTCCTTTTTCTTTTGTTCACCTTGTTCCACAAAAATTTCTGCAGCTAAGTGGGAAAATAATTCCTCACTAAGAATCACAGAAGCAAACGAGAAAAAAATATATACGTTAAAAAGTTGGAAAATATGCAATATTTCTAATCATAATGGTTATGGTTAAAGGCAAGAAATAGTTTTAAATATATTTTCCTACATGACATTCGCTAAGTGATATACATACATACATATATTTATATATATATATATATATATTTATATATATATGTATGCGACAGCGGCGCACTAACGACAACCACCATTTTTTGAATTATAAAAGGGTTTTGCCTAATTCATTATAACAAGGACGTACGTATCGCTTTATGAAGGAACAGAATGCGGTCAAATAAATGACCGATATTTTGAAACTTTATGAAAGAAAAATATTACAAGAATAACAAATTAAAAAATAATTTACATCTTTTAAACAGTGATAATGTATGATTTTTGTTTCAAAACAAAAATGCAATGAAACAAGAGTATAAAAAAGAAATTAAAACAAAACTTATGAAAGAACACTGTGTCATTAGAAGAATTTGCCTGAAAATTATCTTTGCAAGGATCTTCAAGATAAATTGATACAAATAGTAATTTCATAGATTATCTTAAAGTTTCCTTACATGTAAAAAGCAATCAATCTAAAATTAGTTAGGAGTAGAGATGTATTTATATAACTTACTGTTTTCTAATATTTTTCTTCGCTATTTGGTGTGATTAGATATGATAGATGCAGAAATACGGGAAAATTAAGAGAGACAAGACATTAAGAAAAATCTTTGTAAAGGCTAATCAAGATAATAAAGAACAAACTAAGTGATACATTACAACTAATCGACAAAACGAGCAGCCATGCTTTCGTAACTGACTCAGCCGATGGAAATATGTGGAATGTATGAGACTAATAAATTAATTTCATTACAAAAGCAGGTGACTGTAAAAACAAAACGAAAGATCCTGTGCAGAATGCAATAAAAAGTAATTGCTTTAATGAACAGACAGGAGTGGGCAAATAATGATGACGTTAATGATTGTCTGTATAGTAAGGGATACCATTATTTGAGAGGTGTAGGCATGGTTGTGTAGTTAAGAAGTTTATGTCGAAGCCATGTGAAGTCATATTCGATTTTCATGACATAACGACTTAGAAAAATGTCTTTCCATTATAGCTTTGGGTTGACAAGTATCTTGTGATGAGAATACATATAACGCAAAAGTCAAAAGTAACAGCACTATTTATGAATAACAGGTTTCATATACGATGTTCTCACTGTGAATGATAAGCGGTGAAGATACATACTGTAGTCATCAACATCGTTTTAACGTCCACTTTTCTATGACTGCATGGTTCACATGGAATTTGTTGAGACAGATTTTTTTTCCACAGCTGGATGCTCTTCCTGTCGGCAACCTTCAGTTATTTTTCAAGCAATGCAATCTTTCCCAATGGCTAGACATATTTCATGGATGGTTGTAAAAGTACAGAAGAAGCAAATTTCTGGGGGGGGGGGGGGGATTTAGCAAACTCTATTCTAACAACTACTGTACCCAATCTGGATGGAGTATAAAAATTTATTTCCACTTGGGCATGCACTTTTTCAATCAAGTCTCAGATACATGAAATTCTTTCACTATTAAGCTACTTCCAAAAATATGTAAATCTGTTATGGTAAAAAATCCATGTTTAATCAAACGTTGCAACCTTATACGAAAAATTGTAATGACATGGAAAGAAAAAAGTGCAATTTGTACAAATGATTCCATCAGTCATGTTGGGTGTGGGGAAAGTAATTCCATAAGGTAGTATTTCTTGTGATTCTGCAGTATATGTAGAGAAATTACAGTACCAAGACAAAATAGAATGAAGTTTGCTTGGCCTGAAATATGGATTGATGATCATGAAGGAATGAAAGTCTGAAGAATGACATAACACCACGAAGACATATAGGGTTGTGAGCACACTAAGCAAAATGCTTTGCAACATTTCATCCTTTCAGGCAGGGGGTCAATAAAATAAGGACCAGTTGAACACAGGGGTTGGTGTAATCAACTTACCTCCTCCCCTGAAATTGTAGCAAAATTTGAAACTATTATTAAGTTGATAGGTAAAATTAGATATACAATTTCAAAGAAGTTTCTGTTGATTGGAAATAATTCCTGGATTGTTTTGTGTTAGAGATAAACTTGAGTTACCTAACAGAAAAAAAATAAATAAATAAAATCTTGAAAATTGACTTGTGTCATATCTAGATTTTAATTGGAGCAAATAGCATAAATTTTGGTGACTCATTTCTGACTACAAAATTTAAGAATGTGCAATTCTTAATTGAACTTGAAAAATAATTTCTTTGTAGCTGAAACATGTCTACAGATATTTTCAATTTTTGTTTTGCAGTTTATTATCAGAAATAATAGTGTAAAATCAGAAGCAAGTTTTGAACTTGTGACATGATGGGCAATAGTAGAGTATGGTAACCATATTTTCTTTTGTGTTTCATAGGTGAGTGCATCAACAGTAATTAATTTAAAGGAAGGAACAATGTTTGAATGTATTGAACACTAATTGATTTTATAGCAGAGAAAGTATGTGTGTCAGGTCAATGGAGAAACACAACCTGATATTTAAAGATTTATCTAACATAGGTACAAACAAGAAATCATACACCTGTGACAACTGCTCTTAAAGCATTCTCACAGAATGGACTTTTAAATTATCACAGATGTGTTCCCACAGGTAAGAGACGATACTTTTGTGATATTTGTGGGAAAACATTTGCACAGGTGAGACACAACTGGTGTGATATCTGCAGTAAATCATTCTCCCAGAAAGTATTTAATTCATCATATACGTATTCTTACAGGTGAGAAACCATATCACTGTGATGCTACATTCTCTCAATGTAGTAAATTAACAATCCATAAAAGTGTTCACACAGGTGAGAATCCACACCACCATGAACTTTGTAGTAAAACATTTTCTCGCAAAGAGCATTTGACACTACATAAATGTATTTATTCAGGTGAAAAGCCTTGTCGCTATGGTATTTGTGGTAAGACATTGCCTCACAGGGTTTTGAGAGGATTTTCCACTTGATGTCGAAATTGGTCCCTTTGCCTTTAAGTTTCCAGATTAAAACCGAAAGATAGGTCTCTATATATGCATGCAGGAGTACATAAATACATACATATGTATGTCTGTTATTTCTAGAGGCAGGTCGAAAATATTTAATCATTGTTTTCTTGAAATTACATTCTTTAAAAAAAAAAACTTTTTGTTTTGCTTTCTTTCATTAAATTCTCTTTAAAAGACCCATCCCTGTTTTTTTTTGGGGGGGGGGGTTGCTTTTATTAAATTATTTTAAAAAAAACATCTTTTCAGTTTTCTCCATTCTCTTGTCAATGTAATGGAATGTTTATGAAATTAACGAAATTGTCTGCATATTCAGCCAGTCTGTTCCCATGGCAACTATGGCAGCAACCATCGATTCCTTGTGACATTGGGCCCATTTCATTGGCTAAAAATGTATAACTTTAAATGCTTCTGTCTTGTTAATTATTAACTTCTCGAAAAAAAAAAATGTGTATTATATTCGTCATGAGCATGCAAAACTACATCAGTGTGGAAAATTTGAAAGCATTCTATGAAGAATTTTAAAATCTTCAAGTGGTTGGAAGAAAAGGCAAAAGACGCGATGTAGTGAGCCACGAAATTTTGAAAAATCACCTGAACGATTGGTTTTGAGCAACAAAAGACAGGGGAAACTACTTCGAGATGAAAATTTATTATAGTAAAATGATAATGCAGCAGTATTGCAGATGAGTAGACATAAAAATTTAGCATACTTAGAAAATAAAGTAATGAGTTGTATCATGAGCTTGCCAAAATAATTCATATTCGATTGAATATTTAATTATTTTGGTGCTTTCTTCGTTTCGTTATATCTTTCCGATCAGCTTTTTAGTGCTCACTGAATTCAATTGATTACCTCCTGACACTAAAGACTTAAGAACGAAAGATAACTAATAATAAAAATACGGCTGGAATTATCGTCTTCTCTTTTCGTCGACTTAAAGATGTATGAATCTAAAATCATGTTTAGTATGTTATGATTGTAATTATAACGAATAAAATACAATAAGACGGTAAGTTGACATTTGAAAATATGTCTGCTGTCTGTTTTGTTTTTAGTTGAGTCTTAAGGAGATCCATGAAAATCATTTCATGAGCATGCTTAGCAAAATGCTTCACATTTCATCCTTTCAGGCAGGGGTCAATAAAATAAGGACCAGTTGAACACTGGGGTTGGTGTAATCAACTTACCTCCTCCCCTAAAATTGCTAGCCTTGTAAAATTAGGTATACAATTTCAAAGAAGTTTCTGTTGATTGGAAATAATTCCTGGATTGTTTCGTGTTAGAGATAAACTTGAGTTACCTAACAAAAAAAATAAAATCGCTATTCTTAAGTTCACTCAATATATTTCCACCTTCTATTTTTTACTTGTTACATTCGTTGGACTGCAGCTTTGCTGAGATGCCGCCTTGACAAAAAATGCTTATATTTTGTTAACTACGGGATTTAAACTTCGAACGTCAATGAATAGCGGGAATAAACATCGTAATGAATTTTCCGATGTTGTTATGATTCTAACAGATTGCTCTTTAAACGAACACATATTCTTTTTCTCTTTATTGTTAAGTATCTATATTTCGTGAATAAGTGTCAAAGACTCTTTCTACAACCCGTTATAACCTCTATCCTTCAGATGTCCTCTCTTCATTTTCATGATTGTTTACATGCCTGAAACAAAACCTCCGGGCAATGAATGCTACTGCAGAATTATTTGATGATAGTATCAATGGAACTTTTATTGCGATTTAACTGTATTATTAACGTGTATTAAAGTAAAATCGTTTGGCCCTTAGCATCATTTATACTTTCAACATTGGGATTAGAGTCAGGGCTTGTGTATAGAACCAACCACTTCTCGATACAGTTACTCTACATACACGCAGTTTTTCAGGTAAATCTGAATATATATATATATATATATATGTATATATATGTGTGTGTGTATATATTTCATGCGTTTCAGCCCAAAGGCTGTGGCTGTGCTGGGACACCGCCAGTGTTATCACATTTTCAATAGCCTTTCTTTTGTGATTGGCTTTTGGTAGAGGAGCAAGTTCAATATTGATACTCCCTTTAGATTTTCTTGCTGTGGTGTAGGTTTATCTGGGATCTTGGACAGCAGGAGGTCAAATTGTTTCTTGAGAACATCTACCCCTACTCTGTAGAAGATAATAATCTAGGCATATAATAATATCATCATAATCATTATTATATGCTTAGATTAAGGTGCCAAAATTTAAAATCAATATTATTATTATTATTGCTAAGGCAACAGGCTGGCAGAATTGTTAGCATGCTAGGCAAAATGCTTAGCAGCATTTCATCCATCTTTATGTCCTTAGTTCAAATTCCACTGTCATCTTTACCTTTCATCCTTACAGGGTCAATGAAATAAGCACCAATTGAGTACTAAGTTCAATGTAATCGACTAACCCCTACTCTGAAACTGCTGGCCTTGTGCCAAAATTTGAAATCAATGTTGTTATTGCTAAGGCAGCAAGCCGGCAGAATCATTAGCATGCTAGGCAAAATGCTTGGCAGCTTTTCGTTCATCTTTATGTTCTGAGTTCAAATTCTACTGATGTCAACTTTACTCTTTTTTGGGGTCAATAAAATAAGTACCAGTTCATCACTGGGGTCTTGTAATCAACTTACTCCTGTCCTGAAACTGCTGGCCTTGTGCCAAAATTTGAAATAAATATTTTATTGTCTCTTATATTTTATACTGTCTTATCATTGCAGGGAATGTCTCACCAGTGATACATCAAGGAAGGAAGGAAGGAATGAAAAAATATGAAAGACTGAAGAATGATATTATGTTATGTAGTCGGTTACATCACCATTAGAAAACATAACGAAATGAATTATATTTGTATTTAATGAGCACTAAATTGACACTATGGAGGAGAAAGTGTGTGAGAGTCAGGTTCATGATGAAACACAACCCAATAGTAAAATTGTATCTCATTTGACACAAAGAAAAATACGACAAAAACCATACACCTGTGACATCTGTTTTAAAGCATTCTCTCAGAATGGACTTTTGACTAATCACAAACGGATTCACACAGGTGAAAGACCATATCAGTGTGATATCTGTGGTAAAACATTCCCACAGCGTAATAAATTAACAAGCCATAAAGCTATTCATTCAGGTGAGAAACATGACTGTGATATTTGCAGTAAATCATTCTCTCGGAAAGAATACCTAGCGCTTCACAAACGTGTTCATACAGGTGAGAAACCATATCACTGTGATATCTGTGATAAGTCATTCTCTCGGAAGGAACATTTAACTCTCCACATACGTATTCACACAGGTGAGAAACCATATCATTGTGATATCTGTGATAAATCATTTGCTCGAAAGGAATTATTGATTAGCCACAAGCGTATCCATACAGGTGAGAAACCATATCGCTGTGATGTTTGTGGTAAGACATTCTCCCGGAAAGATCAATTGATCAGACACATACGTATTCATACAGGTGAGAAACCATATCACTGTGATATTTGTGGCAAAGCATTCTCACACAAGAGCAACTTAACTCTGCATCAACGTACTCGCATATGTGAGGAAGCATACAACTGATATCTCACATAAGACAGCATTTTAAAGTGCCAATAGAATTTTTCCTACACAAAATGTTAATTTCAGAACAAAGTTTAAATTGTAATAATAAAATACTTTATAAAGTAATGTACGATTCCTCTGATTGGCTACATCAACATCATCATCTCACCCTCCCCATCATAAGCTCAATTGCACTTAATATTGTATGTAAGTTTTATACATTCAATACACCATCTTCAGTTTCTTTTCCAGCCTCAGCACACTTTCCACATTCATGTTCCAATGCAACATCATACTTATACCTATTTCATGCAATTAGTTTTCTCAAAAAGTCCTCTGTTGTCCACAAATGTTTCCTTACTTTTTCTTAACTATTGAGCTATTATTACAATGACTAATTGCACACAGTTTCTATCACTTGTGTAGCAAAGCCTATTTGAAAGCAATCCTTTTCGTGTATGCCCCTGTTGATAATATTTGATCCCTCTAAATTTCTGAATACTAAGGTAGCTTTGAACTTTGCTACTTTGACCAGATGTCTTGCAAACAACTCGCACATGCAAGTGCTACCAGTCGAGAACTCTGCATACCGGAAGCCAGCAAGTGTATGGGGTCATCAGGAGAGAATGCGCGCTGTTTCGGGGCCTACCTCTCGACGGCCCCGCTTGCTAGATCAACTGGTTATTA
>NC_068987.1:14239179-14240703 GCF_001194135.2 Octopus bimaculoides | reverse complement strand
GGGGCCTACCTCTCGACGGCCCCGCTTGCTAGATCAACTGGTTATTAAAAACAAAGCTCAATATTTCTCTAGCCATCGCTCATCGTCTCTTTTTAACCAAATCCACTGGCTAGCCTTGACCACACTCACAAATTTAGAACTCATCGTGCAGCTCTTCGACCAAACAAGAACCAGGTTATTAGTTTATCTCTTAGTACATCTAGTTGTTTTTGTTGTTGTTTAGCCTCCGAGACAACTCTAATTGGACAGAGCTATGATCAAAGACATTCCAACCATAACCATCCCATCTTTTCAGGGTGTCAAGGACTATACTACTCAATGTATCCTTTCCCTTTTTTTTAAAAAAGATGGTCTGATTAGAGGGAGTCATAGACTATACCAAGGCATTTAATTGTAAAACTTACAAAGATGATAAAATGTTTATCAGAACTTCATATATGTGATAAAAACCCCTAAATAATAAAACTTTATTGGGGAAAAAAACAGCATATATTAAATATTAAAACCTGTTTTCAAAACGATATATCCATAGGTTATGCTCTTCATATCAAATGGATTTACACAGGTGAAAGACCATACCCATGTGATATCTGTGGTAAAAGATTCCCACAGTGTAATAAATTAACAAGCCATAAAGCTATTCACTCAGGTGAGAAACATACCAATGTGATATCTATGGTAAAACATTCCCACATTATCAGACAGGTTTAGAATGACATCTTTACATAAAGCAACTTTCAGCTTGGCATGTTTAATCCACCTCTTTCTCAAACATGTAGCATCCTTTCTCTACAGAATGTCTCGACTCATTCTGGTTTACTACCAGCTCTTACCAATCCCTCATATGCACACATGCACACAACAGGCTTAGTTTCCATTTACCAGATTGAAACATCTTGAGCAAAATTTGTTTCCATTAAAATATTCGCTAGTTCTAAATGGAATCCAAATTATTTAGAAATGATTTCAATCCCTTATTCTTAGCTACAACCAAAGTGATAAGAACACTTTCTCTCTTTTCCTCACTCTTTCCAATCTCATTTCTCCCTTAGCTCACACACAACAGGCTTCCACACAGTTTCGATCAACCAAATTCTATTCACAAGGAATCAACCCAAAGCTATGGTGGAGGACGTACTCAAAGTGCTATGAAGTAGCCACTCTGGGTAAATGTTGTATGATTGCAAAGATCCACATGGTTACAAAGTGAACTTCTTCACTACATAGTTACTCTGGAATTTTTTTCTCTCTGGTCTAATTTCTGTACCTAATACATTTTTGCATATTACAAGTATCTTAAAAGACAAGACACATAATGAAGAATTATAACAGGACTCAAACATAACTAAGACATGTTTTATTTTCATATATTTCATAGAAATCTATACATAGAAATATATTGATTGTTTTTAAATCAAACATTTTACAAAATATAGTATTAAGTCTGCAGTTTTAGCAAAAAGTGTATATATATATATATATATATATATGTGTGTGTATATATATATTATAATATTATATATG
>NC_068987.1:14223734-14236234 GCF_001194135.2 Octopus bimaculoides | reverse complement strand
CAACAGGAAAGGCAACCCGCCATTGAAAATCTGCCTCAACAAATTACATCTGACATATGCAAGCATGGAAAAGTGGATGTTAAAAACAATGATGAAAGTGATAGGGTATGATTTGGATGAGTTATTGCTGCTATTTCTAGCATTTTGAGCAACTGCATAGAAGCAACTTCCCAATCTTGTTGCTTTTTGTTCATGTTATTCCCATTTTAAAATAATTTCCATTCTGATTTTCAACTGGGTTTGTCATGCTGTTTTTCTGTTTTGCTCAAAATGTTTTGTAGCAAGTTGGCATTCACACAAGAAGAATGGGCTGTATAAATGGAGTAAAAATGCTGAAGGAATCAAAAGAGAAAAGAGAGAGGCGGTGAAAAAGTAGGATTTGCAAACATTGATAACTTACAAATAAATGATACTTTCGATTGTGATGGCTTCCCTCAGAAGTACTGAATACAGTATTGTGATCTAATCTCTTGTGGCCCCCAAATTCCTCAACATCTGTGTCAAGAGCAATTCGATACCTGTTAACTTGTTAAGGAACAAAAGAACAGAAACAAAAAAAAAAGCCAAAAGACAAACTGATAGCTTTTATTAAGGTGCTAGGTCGATATGTAGAAGTACACAGAAAAGTGAATGGTAAAAGAGCTTTAACCCTTTAGCATTTAAACTAGCCGTATCCAGCCAAAATATTTTGCCTGGTTTACAAGGGGGTACCCAACTCTAACTGGAGATGTTCTCTGTGGGACAAGCCCATTGAAGTCTGGGCTTCTGTCACTAGAAGTCACTTGATGCAGCCTTCAGGCATCAGTTTGTCCATCGGCAGTGGCGGCTGAGGTCGTACTGCTATGTGGAGCATGTTTATTCTGCAGTTCTTCTCTCCTGGTTGTTGATTTTTGCGATGGCTGAAACAAAGGAACAGTATGCTTCCATGAAATTCTGTTTTCTGCTGGGAAAACCAGTGACCAAAACAGTTGTCATGCTACAAGAATGCTGCCATGAGCAAAACAAGTTTACGAGTGACTTTCGCATTTTAGGAATAGAAACTTGTTGCTTGAAGACCAACCTCATTCAGGGCCACCGTCAACCTCCCAAATGAATGAAAACATCACAAAAATTCATTAACTGATCTCAGAGGACTGTTGCCAAACAACTGACAAGAGTAGTGTCCTGAAAGTTAATAACTGAAACAGATAGTTTATTCCATATGTTGACAATTCTGAGTTTGAAAAAACGTTTCTGAAAGTCATGGGTGATGAACTGCATTTTGATTTTATAAACATATCAATGAGTGATAGATGTTGGAATCCTAAAAGGTGGCAGAAGTTGTTGGAAAGTTGGGAGATAATCATGTAGATTCCTACCAGTTCAGCTGCTTGACATCAAAACTTGAATAGGTCTGTAGTGACGTCATTTGGTGCCAAGGTACGGTCGCCATTGCTGCGTTTTTATCCACGCATGCGTGGAGTTCAACATCTAAGCGTTCCCGCTTTTTTTAATTCTCTTTTCTCGTCAGCCTGCGAAGAGGCAACACAGGTCCTACAGAGCTCTCTCATTGAGCGTGGTCGTACCAAGCTGTCTCTCCAACAATCCAACTCTGGGGACAGCTCACAACAACATTCCGGCGTCTCAGCAACCAGTTTAAGGCTGCCTATTTCACCCATAAATAAATATTGTTGTGTTGATAGTTCAGAGTTCTGCGTTTCGTTGTTATTCCGAATTTAATATAGGAAAGCAGGTGTACACCTAATGGTGTATAACCACTTTCCTAAAGGTCAATGTTTAGAGAGGCAAGATATTCAAGATATGGTATGTAACTGACATAAGGTATTCCTCTGGTTGCATGTCTTTGGACAGCTTCCAGTAGATTGATATTCAGGACAAGAGTGGGGTTTCAGACTGGAGACATAATCTATGTGGACACACATAGTCATATGCAGTTTTAAATAGATAATAGGTTAGCAACTAACAAAGTCTCACTGCATGATGCTAAGACAATCTTCAGCTCTTCTGACAATTTAGAAATGTGATTTGTTCATTTGTAAAGAAAACATGCAATTGATTGAAACCATTAATTTGTCAGAAAAAAACTATAATGACCTGTGTTCCTCCAAGCGGTTTGGTCTCATACCTCCATCATTCACTAAACAATTCAAACATAGTAAGTACTAATGATCCAAATGTCAAAGGGATTTAAACTGTAAACTGTCCAAATATTTGAGTTCTCAGACAGATAAATTTCTAACCAACAAGAAATGATCAAATGCACAAATTTCTAAATCTGTAAAATATCAAAACGAACAAATTGCCTACATATGGGATGTTATAAACAAAAAAATGCTCAGTTACGTTAACATAGGTGTAAGCATTGCTGTACTGAAATAAATTTGCCTCCTAACTACATGGTTTTGGGTTCAGTCTTATTGCATGACATTTTGGGCAAGTGTCTTCTATTATAGCTCCAGATCAACAAAAGCTTTACCAAAAGCTTTACAAGTGGATTTGGTAGATGGAAACTGAAAAGAAGCCCATCATATATATTTATACATACATGTGAGTGTGTTACTGTCTCTGTGTCTTAATGCATGAGAGTTGCAAACAAGCATCACTATCATGTAAGCTGCATCCTTTGTTTGCAATCTTCCTAGACATGTCTGGTCATGGAGAAATGTTAATTTACTTGGAAAAAGATAGGCATTAATAACAGGAACGGCATCTAACCATAGAAAATCTGCCTCAACCAATTTCATCTGACCCATGCTAGCATGGAGAAGTGGGCATTATGATGATGATAATGATATGCCAAACAATTAACTCTCCTGACAAAATTTGCTATTCCTGAAAACAAATCAAATGTAGAAATCATAGAAATGACAAACTGTCAACAAAAATTAGACAAAAGAAGGGAGATCCATTAGAATGTATATACAGAAAACAAAAGGATACTTTCCAGGATTATTCACACCAATTTTATAATCGGTATAGCTGTTGGCAGAATGAAAGTTGAAAACAAACACCAGTTTGTCGGTCCTTTCAAACACAATCACTTTGTCTGTCTCATGCTTCAGGCTGATATAATTCTACAAAGGAAAGAGAAATGTTAGGTTCAGAATAAATAAATAAATACATACACTTGCACATTAATTTCACAAGCAGGCTATTCTGTTGATCATATCAACTGGAACACATAATTCTGGATAGATGATAAAAAGTAGAGTCAACCAAGGCAAAATCTAAATTCAAAATACTAATGTACCAAACATTTTTGGACCCTACAAAACAACCCGCTCAGTCTGGTTCTCAACTGACTGTATGATTATTATTGAACTCCTGCTTTGTAGTTTTATGTTTAAAAATAAATGAAAATGAAAATACTGAAATCTTCAGCAAACTTGGAACTTACAAAATCATTAAGCCAGCTGTATTTTTCTTCAAGTTTTAACATTGCTGCATCAAAATTGTTCAGAAATTTATATTTCAACAAGTCATTATCAACTAAATTCCACTGGCGCCTAGCATAATGGTAACTCTCAGAATTTCCTTCACGGGGGAAGTCTAACCATTCTGGATGGCCAAATTCATTACCTACAAAAATTGAAAAAAAAAAAAAAAAAAACATGTTGGAAATATACGAACAAAACTTTCACCTAAACACATAAGAATTCTTCAGCTAAACTTTATCACCTTCTATTAAAATGTACCTGCACTGCAGTATGGATAGTAAACTATCAAAAAGCTTATACTCAATTAGGGAGCAAAATGTTCAAGCAGTTTTGTTTTCCAAGTGAGCCATTTCACTTACTCTGCTCTTCAAATCTCTTTGGTTGAAATATTTGACTCTTCTTACTGTCATTGTCTTTTTCACACTAGTCTGTGATTAATAGAATCGTCAGCACACAACAATCTGTTTTGTGCTCTGAGTTCAAATTCTGTCAAGGTCGACTTCTTTGCCTTTCATCCTTTCAGGGTCTATAAAATAAATATCAGTTGAGTAGTGGGATCGATTTAATTGACTGATAGTGTGGAGCCAAAATTTGAAACCAGTATTCCTCTTAAACAATAGCCATAGGTAAAATATGAGTCGGGAGAGAATCACAGAGGGCTGATGTTTGGGGACTAGTGGGTGGGAGAGTGAAGGCAAAAGGGGTTACAAGAAAAGGATAGATAACACCATCTGGGACAACAGCAGTGCTTGAATGAATGTAAATTGAGATCAAACGGCCATGAGTAGTAGATATGATTACCTCTCATGACTGTCTTAGAGTAGTCAAAAAAAAAAAAAAAAAAAAAAAAAAAAGCAGAGAAAAAAGAAAGCATGTCTGTGGGTAAGGAGTTGTAGTGTGTTGATTATTAACCCCACTCCAATCAGTTGGGGTGGTCTTCCTAAGTGTAAAAAGATCAAATGGTAAGTATATACATCAATCTGGTGGAAATCATTACCAAAACTTCTGGAGTATACTTAATAAAACAAGCTAGACATCAAACTGGATAGTACACGTCTCCTCTAGTCACTGCACTCCACACGACCTAGGAAAATTGGGAGATGATGTTGTGGGCTTTTACCAGTTCAGCTGCTAAACTTTGAAACTTTAAGTTTGACTATGCTGAAAGAGAAAACAAAGAAAGAACGAAAGAGAACCATAACATGTTTCAATGAGTAACCTAAGGGGAAGTTTGTGTTTGGGAGTCTCACAAATAGGTGATATAGACAGGTAACTTGACCAGAATTTTATCATATCTGAAATGAAAGACCTGGTCAAAGAGCTTTACTAACACCAAAGATAACTATTTCATGAACAATAAACTATTAGTGGTGTAACCAAATTCAGTAACTGGAAAAAAAAATGCTGGAGGTAAACTTACCCATGAAATTAAGATATCCTTGACCGCCAAGCCCAATTGTAATGAGTCGGATCATCTTATGCAGTGCAATGCCTCTGTCAATGGTCAGATTAGGTGGAGACATAACAGACATAGATGTATACATCTCTTTATCCATCAACCAAAAAGCAATGGTTTTGTCTCCAACCAGTGCCTGATCATGACTCTCTGTATATGCTATGTTTTTCTCTCCATAACGCATATTTGTGAGATTGTGAATGATGCTACCAATATTCCAATCTTCATCACTTTGTGTTTTCAAGAGCTGAAAGAAGCAAAAAATAATGATGTCACACAAAACAGCATTGAAAATAATATATTCATGTAAAGTCATGTTTAACATGTCCAAGTGTAATTGGATGTGACAAGACCTATCACTGCAGAAATAGTCCTAAGAGAAAATTCTCCACCTAGACTTATGTAAATACCAGTGGCAGCTCATAGATAAAATTAGTGCGGGTGCTGCTTCAGAAAATTTTTAGCCATTGTTTTAATATTGTGTAACAAGAAACAAACAAATAAAAAGAAAATTTATACATAAACTTGATCGGTTCATGTTTTAACCACTGCTGGGTAGTGTGTTTTAATTTGTTCATTGAACACCGCTGTGAATTTCCCCTTGTTTTCAAAAATCCCCCCTAAATCACAAAATAAGGGGGGAAATGTGTCCTATTTTTCAAATCCTGGCGCAGCAACACTGAAGCTGGAAGCAGGATAATAATCTAATTCTACACTTTATCACATTCGAGAATAGAAACACATTTTCAAGCGCAACACACACACAGAGTCAAAAAAGAACACCACCTTTCACAGGACACTAGGGTAGGTACTGTTATTCACGCAGTACTCTCTCTCCCTAGTGTAAAGCTTCCTATCGCAGACAAATGAGCATGTGCACAACAGCAAAACACCACGTCGCTGGAACTGTGAAGCACACAGTCCTATAGGAGGATTTTTGTATTTTTTTCATAAACTAGGGGATGGCTACTGACATAAAGCTTAAGGATTATTATAATGTACAAGTATAAAGAAAGAATTAAAGAAAAACGGACTCATTATATTGAATGTTAATCTATTAATATCGAGTGGAAATAGGGGGTGCTGCAGTACCTCAGTGCCTATACACGAGACACCACTGGTAAATACACATTTTATTTTGGGCTGTGAGTGATGTCATTGGATCATTTCATACATGGATTTCTGCAACATTCTACTTTGTCAGCTATGAAAACTAACTCAGTTTCTCACAGCTCAGTAAATATAATTCTATACTTAGTGTTATTGTATTACATTTTTATTATACTACATAACAAAAGAGGTGGGTTAGCGCACCTTACAATAAGTTTTCTGACTTTTCACATTTTGAGCTCAAATCCTACAAAGTCAACTTTGCCTTTTATCCTTTCAAGATTGACAAAATTAAGTACTACTCAAGTACTGATGGGTACTTTATTTTATCGACCCTGGAGGGATGAAAGGCAAAGTTGACCTCAGTGTGATTTGAACAACCCAGAACATAGAGAGCTAGAATTAAACAGCAGTAATAATTATCACAATTTAATTAACAGTTCATTTTTCATACAAAACTTAACTGTATATTTAAGAAACCATTAATACGCAAGCAAGCTAGAAAAAGGGGCCTCTCTCTATATATATGTATAATTACCTGACTAATTAAAAATAACAGATTAATCTCATTCAAATTATCTGTCATCTCAGAAAGGGGCACATATGTGAACATGTGTATGTGTGTGAATGTAAGAGAGAGAGACAAAAACACAGACACACAGATAGATAGATTGATAGGCAGAGAGAGAGAAAGAGAGACAGAGACAGAGAGAGTGTGTGTGTGCACGCACCCATGCGTGTGTGTGTTTCTATGTATTGGAAATAAAAACCAATAAATTGGTGCATGAAACAGTAATACCTTGTGGTATTTATTCCACCCAAGTTGCACAGATAATATTTTGGTACTCTTCCTACCAGAAATGAAACGAACTAGTGGAAACCTATAACTGATCCTATTAATGTTCATAAAATCCATTATGGGGAAACAATAATTAAGTAAATATAGAGTGATGAGCTGGCATAATCATTAGCACGCTGGGCAAAATGCTTAGCAGTATTTCTTCTGCTGTTACGTTCTGAGTTCAAATTCTGCCGAGATCAACTTTACCTTTCATCCTTTCAGGGTCCATTAAATAAGTACTAGTTATGCACTGAGGTTGATGAAATTGACTTAATCCCTTTGTCTGTCCCCTTTATGTTTAGTACCCCAGTGGGCAATAAAGAAATAAATAATTAAGTAAATATAGCTGATACAACATAGACTGACTATATTATTTATATTCTACTTAATCTTACCTTAATCCACATGTCTGGTATAGCCATAGCTAATCTGTAGTCAAAACCATTGCCGCCTTCTTCTACAGGCCTGCAAAGACCAGGCATTCCAGATACTTCCTGGATGGAAAGAAAATTAACAGTACATAAGACAAACGAATGAGAAAAACTGAGAATAAAGAGAATTATAGAACAACGTGTTCTGCCTTGAAGTACAACAAATTACAGTCAATAGTGGATTTTGAACTCATGATCCATTATGTTTTCATCTATGTGAGGATCATTTCACCTCTGCCAAATCAGAAGCGCCAAGATTAAAATATGTATGATTAAAACATTAGTGTAACAAACCTCTGCAATGGTGATCATAAAAGGATATGTCTGGTGGAGTATATAATTGGCTAGGGTTAAATAGTTCAGAGATTCTGTATCAGTGTTCAAACCAAAATATTCATCGTAGTGACCTGAAAATCCATGACCTAAGAAAAAAATAGAAGTTTGAAAAATATATAAATATTTATATATATTATATATATATATCATCATCATCATCATCATCGTTTAACGTCTGCTTTCCATGCTAGCATGGGTTGGACGATTTGACTGAGAACTGGCAAATAAACAAACATGACTGAAAATAATACTCCTGCCTTCGCTAAGGCAGAGGTAATAATAATAATAAAAATAATAATAATAATCCCTTCTACTCTAAGCACAAGATAAGGAATTTTGAGGGAGAAGCTAATCGATTACATTGATCCCCAGTGATCAACTGATATTTATTTCATTGACCCCAGAAAGATAAAAGGCAAAGTCAATCTTATTAGAATTTGAACTCAGAATGTAAAGATAGATGAGATACCATCAAGCACTTTGTCTGGCAAGCTAAGAATTTTGAAAGCTCATCACTTAATAATAATAATAATAATAATAATAATGGTTTCAAATTTTGGCACAAGGCCAGTAAGTTTGGGTGAGGACATGAGTCAATTACACTGACCCCAATGTTCAACTGGTACTTATTTTATTGAACTTGAAAAGATGAAAAGTAAAGTTGACCTTGGCAGAATTTGAACCCTGAATGTAAAGATGGATAAAAAGCTGCTAAGCATGTTGCCCAGTATGCTAATGATTCTGCCAGCAGCAGTAATAATAATAATAATAATAATAATATTTTTAAAAAGATTGATGTAATTCCCCACAAAGGTAAATGGAGAATATAAAGAGCACGATGCAATTGCAATAGATATTTTATTGGTTTACGATAGCTTGCCTGTCTTTGTTGAGTTGAAAATGAAAAGTGATACATAGAAATTCAAATTCAAAAGTTTGAACGTGGGCAACCTGCGTTCCCACTATGATGGAATGACATCATTAATTTTACAACTGGCAAAAAGAAAAGGAAAGAGAAGAATATTTAATCAAACAGTTTTGTGTAAATATGATGAAATTCCCTTGCCATGCTGCTCATTCCTTCTGGGCATGATGTTAATAATAATAATAATGATAATAACAATAATTCTTTCTATTACAGGTACAAGGCCTGAAATTGTGTGGGAGCGGGCTAGAAGATTACTTTGACCCAGTGCTCAGAATGTCTAGCCAGAAGAAATGGTGCAAAGCATTTTGCCCAATTTAACTATTCTGCCAGCTCGCTGACTTGATAATGATGATGATGACGACAATGACAATGATGACAATGATGCAAAGAAAAAAGATTAAATAAACATTCAATCAGAGGAATGAAACATTAAACACAGAGTACCAACCTATTCCATGAGTGTGATACAACATTGATGTGATACCATCAAAACGAAAACCATCAAAGTGATATTCTTCAACCCACCATCTTAAGTTGGATATAAGAAACCGCAGGACTTCATACCTACAAAAAAGCAAGTAAGCATTAACAAAGCCAAGTGAGCATTTTATATATATATATATATATGTATATTATATATATATATATATATATATATAGATATACACACACACCTTGTGAGTGGATTTGGTAGAAGGAAACTGAGAGAAGCACGTCATATATATATGTATATGTATGTGTGTGTCTTTGTGTTTGTCCCCTCACCACCGCTTGACAATCGGTGCTGGTGTGTTTACATCCTTGTAACTTAGTGGTTCAGCTAAAGAGATTGATAGAATAAGTAACAGGCTTATAAAAAGGAAGTACTGGGTTGATACATTTGACTAAAAATTCTTCAAGGCCAATTTGAAGAATTTTTTTGTAAAAATTTGAAAGAAGCCATCAGCTTTAAATACTTACTCTGAATAATTGAAGAGTCGAGAATCCCAAAGACTATGGTAACCTCGACCATTGTCATGAAAGTAGCAAGACGCAGTACCATCAAAACCGTTTAGACCATCTTCCGTGTTCTTTGATGCATGGCTGTGAACAATATCAAGGTACACAGCCAATCCATGAAAATGTGCTACGTCTATCAACTCTTTTAGTTCTTCTGGTGTGCCATAGCGACTGTGTGAAGAAATTAAAGTTTTATATTCAAAGAATTCAACATGAAATGCGGAAAAAAAAAAAAAAAGAAAACCCGAAAGTATATTATAGCATTGCAGTATTCAGTTACTTCCATTTAAGTTCTGAATTTAAAATCCTACTAAGATCAACTTTGCCATGCATCCTTTTGGAAGTAGTAAAAAAAGTATCAGTAAATTATTACAATCAATTAACATGATCATCATTATTATTTAACATAGGCAGGAGTGGCTGTGTGGTAAGTAGCTTGCTTACCAACCACATGGTTCCGGATTCAGTCCCACTGTTATATTTAAAATTAATTGAAAGAAATACAGACAGAGCATCTCAACAGAAATATGGCAACAAAAGGGTTAAGAAAGAAAAGAAAATGGAAAGAGTACAAACCTTGAGATAGCAAAGAAACTTGTTACTTGGTAACCAAAGGAAGCATAATATGAATGTTCCATGACTGCCATTAATTGGATTGAATTATAACCTGAAAGCAAAACCAATCACAAATATATAACTAATTTAGAGACGAACCACCACTCTACAACTCAGTCGACCAAGAACCCGTCCAAAACCATGCTGTGGGGCATATACCATATCAATATTTATCTAAGATTTTAATCTAAAATCTTAATAATTTTAATAATATATAATATATCATATAAAGAAACATTCATCATAAAAATATTAATTTAAAAATCAAAATTATAAATAGGACAGTAAAAATTAATACAATAATATAAAGTGTGAAGGTATAAATTTTGAAAAATTTGAAAAACCTACAAGACTAATTTCTCTCAAAATTTGATAAACCTACAAGACTAGGTGAAAGCGCTAATTTATAAAACATGTGACATATGAATAAAAATCTGTAAATATACAACCATCCAGACATCTGAGTACCTGATTATTATTTTGTAATATATATATATAAATGGATGAAGCGAGGTTAAGGTAGACAATGCACGTGTTTGTAAAACTTACCAAGATTTACAATTCTGGGTATTATCTCATAGGTGAACCACTTGTAGCTTGCGACTTTACCTTCCCATGATGAAATGCCAACATGTGCCTCATAAATGCGGAGCCTGTTTGGTTTAGGAGGATTTGGATGCTTAAATGCGTATTTCTAAAAACAAAAACAAAAGCCTTTGTAAGCTGAAAGAAATTACATTCGTTAGACTAACATCACTGTATCATTGTATTCATCAGACAATCAGATGTCACCCCATTGGCGAGGTGGGAAGGCCAACATTCCTTCTGAACAGAACACTGAATCTGAAACTACACAGCTACGTCTGCACCTATATATAGAATTTTTTTTTATTCCAATGTGCTTAATTTTTCATTTTGCATTACAGAATTAAAAGTGCCGTATATAGGGGGTGGTGGTGAACCCTGCTGTATTCTTTCACCACAACTTTCTCTCACTCTTTCTTCCTGTTTCTGTTGTACCTGTATTTCAAAGGGGCCAGCCTTGTCACACTGAATCTCCACAAGAACTACATTAAGGGTACACATGTCTGTGGAGTGCTCAGCCACTTGCACATTAATAAATGAGCTGTGACGTCACTGGTGCCAAGCTGTATCAGCCTTTGCCTTTCCCTTGGATAACATTGGTGGAGTGGAGGGGGGGCTGGTATGCATGGGCAACTGCTGATTTTCCATAAACAACCTTGTCCAGTCTTGTTCCTCGGAGGGTAACTTTCTAAGTGCAATCTCATGGTCATTATGACCGAAGGGGGTCACAACACAACAATATTTAATACCAGATGCGAAAGTTTATTATATCATCCTAATTTTATGTCTACTTTTCCAGGCTGTCATGGATCAGATGACTTGTCACCTTCTTGTCATCAATCATTTTACAGTATGAACTGGGAGCATTTTATAATGTCACTAGGACTTGAGAGCTTGTTTGTCAAAACTAAAGTGTTCTCTCCTTCAAATAAGCCTGTTCTCTCAGTTCAAATAACAACACACACAACAATCAAATAACAACACAATAAGCTATCATATATGCTGCACTGACAAATATAAGCTAAACGTAGATGTACTATATGCAAATTGTTTGTAGTTTGATTTACCTCATGAGTGGGAGGGTTCCATAAAACTTGGTCAAATACTAGCTGTTTGTCTCGGACCACATAAGTTGCCCAAGGACTGAGACGGTCAACAAAGTCGCCATTTTCTTTCTCAATGACCAACTGAAAGGAAAAACAGAAAAGAGTAAGAAAAGATAGAATAAAATCAGATGAACAATTTCAAATCTATAACATCTAACAATATCTGAAACACACTCTGTTATATAATACGTCTATTTTTAGAATGGTAAAAAAGCAGAAATTTTACAGATGGTTCATAGAGTTGAAACAGCTGTAGAAACAATTTATAATTAATCTAGGTGTAAGCGTGGCTGTGTAGAGGTGCAAGTGTGATGATGTGGTAAGAAGCTTGCTTCCCAAACCACATGGTTCCAAGTTCAATCCTTCTGCGTGGTACCTTAGGCAAGTGTTTTTTTTACTATAGCCTCAGGCAGACCAAAGTCTTGTGAGTGGATTTGGTTGACAGAAACTGAAAGAAGCCTGTCATGTGTGTGTGTGTGTGTTTTTCTGTCTGTGTTTGTCTCCCCACCACCACTTGACACTCTCATACTAACTCCAAAACAAGTATAGTCCATTTTCTGACGGGCATCCACAGATTTTTTTTTTGTCAACCCAACAAGCCTTCCCACACAAGGAGAGAGGAACTCAAAAACTAGAAGGCAAAAATTCAATAAATA
>NC_068987.1:14207915-14222725 GCF_001194135.2 Octopus bimaculoides | reverse complement strand
TTCTTCCAGTAACATACTGTCCATATAATCTTAAATATTTCTTTAACTCAGGCACAGTAAGTACTTCGATAGCTGAATCATCGAGCTGCTTTATATCCATGATAAGACGTAAAACAATAACAATAGCGTGGATAGTCTGCGTAAGTTTAATTGTCTACATGGAGCGCCGCCTAGCCAAGGGAGATAACCTACTTATAGGAAAGCCCCTGTACATACACACACACACACACACATTCAGAGTTCCCATACAGTTTTCATCTACCAAGTCCACTTATAAGTCATCAGTTGGCCCAAGATTATAGTCGTAGACATATGCCCAAGTGAGCATGCAGTGCGGTGGGACTGAACCTGAAGCCACATGAACATCCTAACCGCACAGCCATGTCTGCAGCATAACTCACACACATACACAAACTAACTTTGGTTGGAGATATGAGCCAGACAAATACGTCCTGAACAATACTAAATGTACCGAAATGTTAAAGGCTATAATGTTGGGTGGAACCCAAGCATATTTAGCAAGTTTTGATTGAGAAGGGAGCAGGCAAAAGGTAAATAAATAAAGTCGTATACTTACTAAATTCACCACGTAAATACATTCCTTTTGCCCCTGGAGCCCATTCGAGCCATTCAACACTGTTGTCATCTTTAACGTGGACTCCATATTTTTTGAATCCTAAACCAAATTCATCAAGGCTTCCTTCATTTTTAGATATTCCTTCAACTGTTTCTTGAAGGATTTTAGCCCTGATAATTTCAAAAGAATCAGTTTATTAGCTATGTACAAATTAGTATGGATGAACAGAGGCATCACATTCATTTACATCATTCAGTTTGTTTGTTTTTTAAGTCCATATCTCAATGCTAGCATAGTTATGAATGAACATTGATTCAGGCATTATTTTATGGCTGGTTGTGTGGTTGTTAGCTCGCTTCCCAACTACTTGGTTCTAAGTTCAATCCCACAGAATAGTACCTTGGGCAAGTGTCTTCTCCTAAAGCTCTGAGCTAAAGAGCTGACCAAAGCCTTGTGAGAAGATTTGGTAGATGGAAACTGAAAGAAGCCTATCATGTATGTATCTATATGCATAAAGAAGTACTGATCACTTGCAGTGGAGGAAAGTTGCGAAAAAGGGAGACCCAGAAAGACATAAGATCACTAACGTAGCTAGAGTGTGTGTCACTTGGGGTGGCCCTTCCATTTGCCGCCCCCGGACCCCACAAAAAAACACATACTGCCTACAGCAACAACCTACAACAGGGCGAAAAGTGCTGCCCAGAGCGGACCACCCCCTACGTTAGTGCAAAGGATGAAGTATTGAAAATCGATTTCAAAACACTGACCCTTACAAAGAAGATGATAGAAGACCAAGATGTGTGACACACTGCTGTACTCAAGAAGACCCACCCACCACAACAGAACTGAGATCCTAAAGCCAAAGTATCATGTAAAAAGCATAAGTGTGGGTGTTGGTGCCACGTAAAAAGCACCCAGTACACTGTGTAAAGTGGTTGGCATCAGGAAGAACATCCAGCCGTAAAAACCAAGTTGAAACAGACTATGGAACTTGGTGTTGCTCCTGGCCTTGCCAGTTCCTATCGAGCCTTCCAACTTATGCCAGCATGGAAAACAGACATTCAATGTTGATGATGATGATGATTTGTGTGTGCAATGAGTTGGTGTCTCGTCTTGCCATCGCATTATTGTTGTAAATGAGTGTCATTATCGTACAAGTGATGTCTTTCATTTACAAACTTCCATGAAAATATATCCAGCCATGGGGAAATGTTACTTTACTTGAAACAGGTTAGGGTTGATGACAAGAACAGTATCAGACCACAGAGAATTTGTCTCAACAAATTCCATCTGACCCATGTAAGCATGAAAGAGTGAACATGAAAACAAAGATGATGATGATGATCATCATCATCATCATCATGACGACGACGACAATGAACTTCCAGATTCCCTAAATTTTCTTAGACAGACCCTCGCAGTAAGGCAGAGACATTGAGTTTTGTTTAACATTTATTCACCACCTGAGAATGGCTGTGAGTCTAGATATGATGGTCTGGCTATTTGCTATTCAAGAATATATTCTTCAGGTGACTCATTTTTTCCTCGACATAAACTGAAGTATTAAAGCAGACTGCTTTTGCTCGCGTTGCATACATTCGATAATTCCTTTCTTCCACTACGATCGTTAATTCGGAATCTTAACCACTAGATCATACATCTTGTAATTGTAGATTTAGATATTTTAAAATATATCATCACGAAAGTACAATTAGTTAACAATGCATCTCAGGTATTCTTTTCTGCTCTAGGCACAAGGCCCGAAATTTGGGGTGATGGGGCCCAGTCGATTAGTTCGACCCCAGTACGCAATTGGTACTTAATTTATCGACCCCAAAAGGATGAAAGGCAAAGTCGACCTCGGTAGAATTTGAACTCTGAACATAAAGACAGATGAAATACCACTAAGCATTTCGCCCGGCGTGCTAACCTTTCTGCCAGCTCGTCGCCTTAATGCATCTCAGATATTAAGACAAAACATGACGCCGCTACTTTATAAATGTTAGTTAATTTGGGGATGGAAATTTGGCAACATCACTAAACAAGTTTTGAGACTATATAAATTACTCGACATTTTTTCTTTTTTTATTCAGACATAATGTATATAATATATCATTCACAGTGTTTTTTTTTTTTAAATTTTAAATACGATAAAGTATGATTTAGCTGTTATTTCTGATTGAATAAGCAGCTAAGTGCAGACTCCTGTTTGACGTTCACATGGAAATTACATCACTGATATACTCTATTTAATTATGCAAGAATTGTTAAAAGAAAATTCTGACAAACAGTCAATCAAGCAGGTTATAAATCATTGAAAGTTTTGATAAATGTCAAAATAGAATGATAGTTAATAAGAAAATCAAACGGTTGTTGAATGAACAAAATACAATCAATTTTGCGTGGTGTTTTTTAATAGAAATAACTCATTTAAATGTTTAAGGGCTTTTAGTGAAATGTGATATTTATGCTCACCTAGGGCCGCCTTAACAACATTACAGGCCCTATAATATATACTGAGTAAACAAAGCATAAATAGATCAGAATTGGACCCTTAGACATGTGAGGCCCTGAGCAACTGCCCTGTGTGCCCATGTCTTGAAACGGTATTATGCTTACCCCTAAAATGTTTTAGGGGTGCCTATTGTTTAGTGAAAAGCGTGGGGACGAGTTGGTAAAAATTGACCGTAAATAGAGCGTTACTAGTTGCGAAGCGGAACCCCGAGTCGGAGATTTGATACGTTGAGAATAAACCTAACATATAACCGTGAAGGATTCTCCGTCAATTTCGACGATGAGCATTCAGTGGTTGTTCAATCAACTGATGTGACCACTCGTTAAATGAACATGTTAGTTGTTGAGTATTCAAAAGACACGGGTACTCTTAACATAATTATCAGACAGAATCAATCTCACAAAATTGAGTCTTTGAACTAGGTACAATCCATGCGACATACTTCTACACTATTTCATTTACAATGTTCAGACTGAAGATTTATATATATATATATATATATATATATATATATATATATCGGAGTAAGTACATAAAATGCGCAGTCATTCCTTTCCCATTTCTAACAAAACTGTCCGATGAACGGGAACGTGAAACTCTGAGTAACAGTCTTTTGTTATATTTCTGCTGCTTTTAAATAAAGTATATATATATATATATATATATATATATATATATATATATAAGAGAGAGAGAGAAAATAAATAAATATATATAAAAAAGACGATCAGTGAAGATGTCAAGCGGCGAGACAGAACCCAGGACCTCATTTTTGCGAAACATACTTCTTAACCTTTCAGCCATGTCTTCGTCCACACACACCCACATTAGGTCACTATGACATTTATCATAATACAGAGTAAACATCTAATTATTACAGAATGTCCGTGAGAGATCATAAAGTTTTCTAAATTCTATTTGATCACATTTCAACTTATGATAACAAAGCAAAAATGGTAGGAGAGGGAGAATTAATAACGATAAGTAAAAAATGTATAATAGCAAGATGATAAAAATTTCGACCGGCAGAGTTCACGATGTTTTGTGTGATTCAAGGTTGTAGCCATTTAGCTTCATTCATGTAAACTAATGTTATTAGGAAAGGTATAAAAGTAGCACAATCTCATTTCTTTTACTGCAAAAGAACGATCGATTTTCTGCCAACTCCAAGTGAACAGAGTTCACGCTCTGATTTCGATTCCTACCTGTGACTATTTCACTTTATTTACGTCGCAAGATTTTGTAGTAATGTAAGAAATCGATATTTGAAAACTGAAACAAGGACATCGAAGGACGACTTTTGATTTTAATGTTATTATTAAATGCTATAAAATGGTGCAACTAGTCATTCAGTTAAAGATCATACCAGTTGCCAATTTTCCCTAAATCTGAAGGAAAAGCTATCCCAACAAAAATATTTGGCACAGACAGAATACTGTTGGTGTCCCTGTACATAACCTTGACCTTAAAAAACCCCAAAACAAATAAGGTTTTTCGGCTACAAATGGACACCAGATATAACCGATACGGCGAACCAAAAGCAAATAACAAAAATGAAAAATATTAATAAAGTCTCCGATGAAGGGCATTTCTCAAAACGGATAGATACCCTTGTACCGATACACCAATTTAGACCAGTTCATATCTATTATTTCGTTCTGAACATATTTATAGCAGTTGTAGACCCCTAAAGAATTACGTTGCACTCAATTTATTTTTGATTATAGATTAACAATGTAAGTCTCAATTGTAAACTAAATTCCGCAACAGCTTTGTTTTTTTTTGTTTTTTTTTAATAAATACACACATAAACGGCCATAGAAACAAGAAAAAACGGAATCTACTAAAGGAAAATAAATAAGAAAACTCACCTCCTTTTTATTTCAGTTTCATAGCCCTTAAGGTAAGAGTCATATTCAAAGAGTCGTTCAAATTTGAAATCGATTTTAGTGCCTTGTTCACCCTGTCCTCGTGCCATAGCTTCACAAGAGAACTACGTCCTGATGGCACCAATCTAAAACGGTCAAGGTCAGTAACGCTGCAAACCGGACTTCTTTTTTTTTCTTATCTCATTTTCTCATTTCTTTTTTTATTTATTTATTTCTGTTTATTCTTTCAAGATATGGCTTCATTTCCTAACATGGGAGAAGAACCGCCCTTTCTGTGAGATAGACTAAGAAGAAACTATTTAAAGAGGGTGGGCGTGTTTTCTTTCATTTATCTGAAACGGTGAAAGTAATTATTTTAAACACCTAAAGGCATACTAATAAAAGAATATTTTAAAATAAAGTGAGCTCCGAACAAAATTCTGAAAAAGAATATAATAATGAAATTATTAACTTATACATTGCTTAATGTATCGTAAGTTCCCAGACAATTTATTAAAAGAGTACCATAATTTCCAAGTCACCGTTTTCTGCACTTTTATCACGCCGCTACCATGTGTACAGCCGTTTTGATACATGCGTATATTTATTTATATATACATGTTTACACGTGGTACTGTTTGTCTCATCATGTACGTTTGTGTATGTGTACGTACATACACATGTGCGTGTATATGTACAGCAGTACATGTACACTAGTCCTCAATCAATTATCTTTCTCTCTCTCTATGCAACTATTTGTAGTTAAAAATCGGTAGAGAAATTCCACTTCACCTCCCGTACTCACAACTAGCATTTATGACATAGTTACAGAGAGAGGAAAAAATCTTTCCCGTCTGTGTGACACATAGAATAAAGAACCCTGTAATTCAATAGGTTTATTTTCATACCCGCTAATTTAATAAGCTGTTTCTGGCACATGGAAGTTTATGATGAATAGTTAGTCACTCCACAGTACTCTGGAATTTTAAGTGTATATGTATATGAAGCTTATAACTCATTGTTGTGCTGAAGGATCCTTGAGAACGTTATCTTTGCGTTGCATTTTTGAGGTTAGTCTGTCTGGCAGATCTGATAACCTCCCTGACGGAGTACAAACGTGCACCGTAACCTAAAAATAGAACAACAATCAGGCAAATATAATGCTCTGACGTCTCACTGTTTTGTGCTGCTCGGCCCTGTGGCACCATTTAAGAATTATTTGGGCTATTATATCAATGTAGCGTACGTGACAATGGATACCACAGGTTTATGGCTTAGTAGTCGAACATTATTCTATCACGAACACTATCCTTTCTCTCTCTCTCTCCTCAGAAATATAATTTATTGATTAATAACGTGGACTTCGGTTCAAAATATTAAAAAAATGTATAATCAGTGCCCATTACCTTTGCTGTCCCTTCCTCAATTCCCAGACTGGTGAGATTAATGCAGTTGATACTCAACCTAAACGTATGAATGATAAACGTTGGCAGATAGGAGGACCAAAGAATCTGATTTGAATGCTTACAATAGAGTGAACCCTGCTAAAAGTACCCAACATCCAGCTAGCTGTATGACAAGTCAACGTATCTAAAAGATGTTCCTCTACACTTTATCATCAGTCGTTCACTTTTTATTATTACATTAGTCAGGAGGAAAAGGCGGTCTGTCTGACAGATCTGATAATCTCCGTAATGGAATGACAAATGTGCACAATAACTTAAAAGTAGGACAACAATCAGACAAAACCTTTGAAACTAGTGGCAAGGAGGGAGCATACTATCTTTATGGCAGAAACCAGGACTGACTGCTTGTAATAGAGTGGAGTGAGCCAATGACACCCAAAAAACTGGACAATGGATTGAGTCTACCACCCATATATAGAACCATCTTAAGGCATGGGCCCAGTTTGCATGATATGGTTTGATGTTAATAAATAAATACTATAGGGTTCAGTGTAGTGACTTGTCCAGGGGCCTATAATGCTGCTAAGGTAGCTCTGCCTATAAAGGGTCCAGAGAGACTTGAACTCAGAACAAACACTGCAAAGCATCCCATCCAATACTCTACTATGCTTTGACCAATATTTAATTTATCAACCCTGGAAGGATGAAAGGAAAAGTTGATCTTAGCAGGGTATGAACTCAGAATCCAAGGTATTAGAATAAATCCCACAATGTATTTTGTCTGGTGCTTTAACAACTCTGTTAATTTACTGCCATGAAACAGCAATACCTGTTGCCATATAAATCTAATTCAGGTGTTGAACAGCAGAACAATACCCTATAGGCTTCAACTTACAAGTTATGCTGTTCAAAGCTGCAGTTACAAGATATCTATGAGATTAGTGTGCATATCTTAAACATTAGGAAAATAAAGGAGGAGGATGTTGTCTTACTATAACATAACCACATTGCCTGTGATATACCAGCATATTATCTTAAACATTAAGTTTATGTTCAAGCTGTTATCATGTCTTCTCCATTTTTGTTATTCGATCTTTGCACTGCAATCCTGATAGTTGGGACTTTGAATGTGCAATTTGCTATTTAAACACCTTTAGTAATTTGCTGAGATTTTTGTTGTTTAGTTCCAAGTCAATTACTTTCAAGCAAACTTGTGATCTTATCTTTATTTGTTTTAAGTGTAGTATATCTAGGACTACATGATGCAATGTGTCCATCTTTAAGACATTGTGGGAGATTCCACTTTTAAATTGAGAAACTACATAGTGACTCCTTTGTTGGTAGATTTGGTGGATATACTGAGACAGTCAAGTAGCTACTCAGAAATTTCTTTATTAGCTTGCATTGTATGGATGAAGAATTTACAAGCCAAAGAATAACAAAAATTAACGTGAGGATTAGTAGTTCTCTAATAAGCTCGTATTTCTGGGTTCTCTTTTCACTTTAGGTCCATGTGTTTAAAGAAGTCCATACACAAACATTATTAATCATCATCATGATTTTAATGTCCACTCTTCCATGTTTGAATGCTTTGGACGAAATTTATTGAGGTAGATTTTCTCCAGTCAAATGCTCTCCTTCACCAACCTTCATCTTACAAGCAAGGTAATATTTCAACATGGTAGGACATGCTTTTACAGAAGATTGGAAATGGATGACATCCCTTATGTGAGAGTGACACTCGTTTATTATTATCATGTTATGTCAAGACAAAGAGATACTAACACACATACACATAGGCTTTTTCAGTTTTTTTTTTTTTTTTACCAAATCCACTCACATGGTTTTGGTTAGCTCAAGGGTTACCAAACTTTTTCAACCATTGATCCCCTTTAGCCACTTCTACATCGACCATCCTCCTCATTTAAAATATCTTAATACCCTACCCTACCATACCATATTTTAAATGTTAGCTAAAATATACATGTACAACAAATTAAGAAATTCTATTGAAGATGACACACTTTTTACATTTAAAACTATGTGTACGAGTAAACAGTATTAAAGTTTCAATTTTTATGAAATTGCTTTCATGGTTAGAAAATGTGAAAAGCACATATTGCTGGAATATCTTTTATTGAAATTGACAACATCAATGTGAAGAATGAGCATGGCACTAAGTATTTCAAGCAGTTTATCTGGATGAGCTGGTCTTTCGCACGCCAACCCCTAAGCTATCACCGACCCCCTGTAATTCTTCACCAACCCCTAGGGAGTTCATCGCGACCACTGGGTTAACTCATGGCTCAAGTAAAAGACATGCAAAGTATCATGTAGTGAAATTGAAACATAGTTGGGAAGCAAACTTAACTACACAGCCATGCCTGGGCATAACAATTTTCTCATAGCAACATTGCTTGAGGTAGCAGTCTCAATATAAATCATAGAAGATTCCATTTCATTTAAAGGATCAAAATATTGACTGAACATAAGAAGACTGTTTAGGTCCATCAAAGTCCAAAGTTATAGAACCTTATGTAGGAGGAACTTTTTATATACATTTGCCAAATTAACGAGGTTCTAGCCAGATACAGTATTACATTTAGTGAGGCTGTTGATGTATGTTTCCATGATCTAGGACCAATGGTGAAAGTGGATTGGCTCCTGTTGAGTGTACATCTCTTGTGTTATGGACTACCCTTATTAGAAACAGATGATGGGGGGGAAACAAAAAAGATCAAACTCTAAAGCACTAAGGAAATAGCTGAGTTGAATGTACATAAAGAAAGAGAAATTTGTAATTTTGACCCAGAAATTCAGTCTTTTGTATTCTAGATACTGAACATTATGATAATGTTGAATATTATTTTATAAGATAAATGTTGTATGTTTAAAACAAAGTAAATTGTATTTATAAATAGTTGCGAATATATGTTCAGAATGTAACACACACTCACATGTATGCAAGTATTTGAATAAATGAAATATAATTGCACCCAACACATTTAGTTGGAGTTGTATTTAATAACAAGTTAAGTCAGCTGCTCATTACTTGAAGTTTTGTGGGTGTAGATACATGCCTATGTCCTCAGATGTACAGAGTCAGAGCAAATAGTCTGCTGGTATCAAGTAGTTTGTATGATTTAGGCGTTCAGTGACATACCATATGGCAGGGTGATCAGTTTGGTAGGGTTAGACTACCTGTCAGTTTGCATGTTAAGCATAGCTCCATGATGTAATCTTAACTGCGTGGTAATAGTACACAGAAGGGAAATAATCCCACTATGAGTAAACAGATTGTACACCTTGGAATTGTGCATGGGCCAATTAGAACTAGGGTAATCATCTTAAGTTATCTGAATACATCTGTAATCAGAATGCATCAATAAGATCAGTTTTCCTGCAGATTGTTGTGGTATATATAATTTCTCACAAAGGCAAATATGAACTCCAGGTGAGTAGGGAAGAACTCTGTCAAGGATAATCCATGTGATTTGGGGAAAGTCGTTTCCTTATCCTTACTCTCCAGATAAAGTGGTGAAGTTTTCTTTGTCTTTACACCTGAAGGAGTGCATGTGTTACATAAACCTCTTGAAATCATTAGTTGTTATGCCTGTATTGATACCATCAGATGGTGTGAAGGTGGCTCTACAGGTTTCTTTCTGTTGTAAGCTGTGCAGGTTTCTTTCTGTTGTAACATGCAATAATGAAAGTCATTATTTAAGCATAAGTAGCTAACCATGACATTATTGGCGATAAAGAACTTATTGAACATTTCTCTGTCCACTAATGCATAGATTTTTCTATTGATGCTTGTGACTAGGTTTCTAATTACGGCTGAAAGGTGGTAAGAGTTTCTATAGACATATACAGTTTTCTCATTGGGCTTTCTATAAGTGTAGTACTTACCCAACTTGAGATCTAGGGCAACATCTAGCAAGTTGATTTTTTGTTTAGTTGTAATAATAGTTGTTAGGTCAAATTCTTTGAAGATGTTTTCAAGAATTTTCCTTTAACTTATCTATGGCATAGATATTCATATGGCCTCATACAGGGCTGAACTGTGGAGTTCTAAATTCTTTTTTAAGGATATTCAGGATAAATAACCCAGTAAGGTCAGTGACCCTCAACCTATCATGACTCCCCCTAGATACATCAAACAGTAGGAATCATTGTGAAACAAGAGTGATTTCCAAGTGATCAAGATGATCCCCTTATCAAAGTTGCTTATTCTAGTTAATTATCTCATAAAGTTTTAAGGCTTTCAGGTGGAGGGATTTTGATATTGAAGGATAGAAACCCACAATATTAAATTAGGTTGATTTGCTTTATTCTCAATGCTGAGGACCCAGTTAATAACAGTGGTGCAGCAGTCTCACTGAATCAACCCCGAGGCCCTTTTAATATCAGTGTTGATGGGATTCAGATTAAGTTTACTTACAATGCCTTTCTCACTCTTAGAAGGACTGATAAACCTGCATTTGGGGTTGGAAAGAAAGCTGGGCTTATGGCCTTTAAGAGTGATATGTTGGAGGCAGTTCACATGATATTCTATCTTTACAAGAGTAGCTGGTTCCTTCACTTCAATGTTAGTTTTCTTCTGTTTCAGTGATGGTCTTTATAAGAAGTCTTTTGAATGTGGATGTGTGTTTCATATATGCTCTTTTCTTCCTAGCGAGAATGTGTCAGAGGAGAAAGAGTTTCACAAATGCTTTTTATTTCAGAATATCCATGATTGGTGGTTAGAGAAAGATCTTGACATCCTCTGACTTGAAGTCTAGTTAGAATTCTTGTAACAAAGTGGGCTCTGTCAAAGGCATCAGATGGACAGATGGTGGTTTTAAACCAGGAAACTAATTAAGCCTATCAAAATACATCAAAGTGATAGATATGTACCATAAGCAGCATAATTAGTGTTTTGTATAGCTCACAGTGCTGAGTTCAAACTAAATAATATTTAGAGTAGATAATGGGGAGATCACCTTAGAATGTTATTCCTTAGAATAATCTGAAATCAACAAAAACATCAGGAATTTAATATCACAATGACACCTCAAAAAATAGAGGAATTTTATTGAAAGCTTGTTCTATAAATGAATGTACTTTTTTTTATCAATAACCCCTTCAACAGCGATATAGATGTTGAACCATTTGTCAAACTGGCAAAATGAGTTGAACAGATTTATGTTCCTTTATATATTGTTTCAAATTTTAGTTTAACCCTTTTGTTGACAAGTGACTGATGAAATATACTGCCTTTATTTCAATTGACTTAGAAAATAATGAAGATTTTAGTACAGTAAAATAATTGCCATTAATAAACTGGTGTTTAGAACATAAATTAACATGAAATTTTGAAGGAAGGTTTTCATTTAGATCACATTAGACAGGAAGTTTGTATAATTCAGGGACAGTCTCAGGCAGGTTGGTATCAAAAGGGTTAATAGTTACTTTTCAATGCTAGCATTCACATGATGAACATGTCTATTTTCATTTTTATTTTGTGGGGATTTGCATGTCTTGTTTACGCAGATTTCCCTTATTCAACCTTTTAATCAATAACCATACATACAATAGGATGATGATAACCTATTTTTCAATAAAATTGAACTTTGTGGATAAGGAGGGGGTACAATGCCCAGTATTTGTTATTGCTGTTATTAACCCCCCAGATCAGCTCTGGTTAAAAAGACCTATAATCAGTGGTTTCAGCAGTGACTATCTTGTCCTTTTAAGGATTTGGAATTATATTTGTTGGTTGTGTCTTTCCTTTTGTAAGACAGTAGGATGAGAGTTGAATTCAACTGCTGTTTCTAGCAGATTGAGCAACCACCTAGATAAGCTTCCACATCTGATTCAATAACTCTTAAGTCAAGGTGTATGAAGTCAAGACCTTACAGTATGGAATGCTAGTATTTTGTTTGCAAATTTTGGTTTACATAAATTCTGGTGATACTGAAGAGCCTTGTTGGAATGAACCCTGTCAACAAATTGCCATATCCAACATTTAAATTTCACTGCGACAGTGACTTTTTGGTTAAATGCTGCAAAAACAAGAAATATTCAGCAGGCCATTTTCTATGAAATGTTATTTGATACAAACAAGTCTTTTAATGGAAGTGTGTGTGTGTGTGTATGTGTGATCCTTCTGTCTGGCATTTGCCATGATAGATCACTGACCACTACACATATATTTTTTTCTCTCTTTGTTTCTTTTTGGGTTCCTTTAATACATCCATTTGTTGTTTACACCACCTGTCTTCGTCTGTTGCTTTTTCGTGAATTCTCCCATATATATGTATATATATATAAATAATATTTTATCGGACTTGTTTTGATAGATTAACAAGTTTCTCTACTAAATTCAAAAGTGGGTTCTTCAGGACTTGAAATGGATTTCCATGTTCTAGTATAAGTCCATGGTGCAATGATCCTTTGGTAGTTTCAGCTGAAAATTAAAAAAGAAAATTACTTATATTACATATGCACAGAAATGGTTGTGTGGTTAAGAAGTTCACCTCTTAAACGTGGTTTTAGGTTCAGTCCCACTGTGCGATATCTTGGGTAAGTGTCTTCTAATATAGCCTCAGGCCAACCAAAACCTTGTGAGTGGATTTGGTGGACAGAAACTCAAAGAAGCCCGTCGTGTGTGTGTTTGTCCCCCCAACATCGCTTGACAACCGATGCTGGTGTGTTTACGTCCCTGTCACTTAGCAGTTGGGCAAGAGAGACCGATAGAATAAGTACAAGACTTACAAAGAATAAGTCCTCAGGTCGATTTGCTCGACTAAAAAGCAGTGCTCCAGCATGGCCGCAGTCAAATGACTGAAACAAATAAAAGAATAAAAGCATATGAGCAATACCTAGCTCTCTGTCATGTCTAGAATACAGTAACCCTGAAAGAGAGATTACTGGAAGTGTGACAACACATCCAACCCATGTCACTTGAGGCCTGAACACTTTGAAACTATGTTTCGTGTCAAAAAATGAGAAATGTTCTCAGGCATATTAATGTATTAAAAAGGGCTAAGGAAGAGCACAGAAGGTTGTTCTTAGAGGCAAACAGAAGGTGGATTGACCATAGTCAATATAATAATGACATCGAGTGAGGTCATTGCCAGCGCCGTTGGACAGACTCCTGTGTAGGTGGCACGTAAAAAACACCATTTGAGCCTAGCCGTTGCCAGCATAATTATTGCTTTACCCTCAAATGTTTTCAAACATTTGTCAAAAGTATTCACTACAGAGTATACATATATATATATATATATATATATATATATATATTGGTTACATCTGTCCCATAGACTAATTGAGACAGAGTTTACAATATCTTCTCAAGAACAACATGACATATACATAGACAAAAAAATGGATATTTGAACAATTAAAATGTCAAACAAACTCACCTTGCTTTATTATCTGGCCATTGCCATCATAATGCACAAAATGCTGATCTTCAAAACCAAGTAATTTGCAATAATGTTCTAATATTTCTGTGTCAGTAAATTTGTCATCTTTACAGTAAAGTACACCAACAGGCACTTCCTTCGATTTCATACTTACTAAATATCCACCAATCTGTAAGAAGACCAAAAAGTTTAAATGCCAGCAATATTAGGAGATATTGACCCCGTTGCAAAACTAGTACTTATTTTATCGACCCCCCGCTCCAAAAAAAAAGGATGAAAGGCAAAGTTGATCTCGGTGGAATTTGAACTCACTAGCTTGCCACATTAAATGAATATAAAATATTACTGATGAATTCAAAAAATTTTATCAAGTATATTCATGAAAAAGTCATAAAAGTGGATTGACGTATTAGTGTCTTCTGATTAAAGCTATAACTTCAATGTTTTTTATTTTTCTAAGCCATAATTGACATTGCAAGATGCTTTGAGGCAGTGATCACCTAACTTTTTTCTATCACAAACCAGTTTCATGCAAGACAATAAAGTGCATAATACATAATTTAATTGTTACATGTATAACACCTATATATTACAGATATATATATATATGTAGGGAAGTGGTTATACACCATTAGGCGTACGCCGCTTCCGTACATTAAATTTCTAGAAGAAACAACGGAACGCAGATTCTGAACAACATAACAATATTTATTTACAGTGGAATTCAGTTCACGCTTGGAGGGAATTCGGTAGCTCGTCGCCCTCGGTTACTGAGACGCCTCCTGAATGATTTCCGTGGTTATTTGTGAAGCTCTGGTGCTGACATGTGAGAGAGCTCTGTTGGACGTCTTGGCTCGACAGAGATTGGTCAACGAAGAGACTGAGAAAAGGCGCCAAAGCTGGGTGTCGAACTCTACGCATGCGCATGAGACTCTTCCTGTATTCCTTCTGGAACTAGTCTCTGCGCATGCGTGGATAAAACTCCGGACATTGAACATATAACAGTCGTCTGCTATAAGGTGTCACTACATG
>NC_068987.1:14190154-14207542 GCF_001194135.2 Octopus bimaculoides | reverse complement strand
AATGATCTCGCTTGAATGTCTTTTCACATGCCACTGGCACAAGTGCCAGGAAGGCGACATTGGTAATGATCACGCTCAAATGGTGCTATTTACGTGCCACCGGCATGGAAGCCAGACAGCTGCTCTGGCAACGATCACGCTTGGACGGTGCTCTTAGTGCCATCACGATTTCGCTTTCGCTTGCCCCAACAGGTCTTCGCAAGCCGAAATTTAACATCCATGTTCCATGCCTGAGGTTATAGTAGAAAACTACAGTAGAAGGTTAAGGCGCCATGTAGTAGGACTGAACCTGGAACCATGTGGTTGGAAAGCAAGCTTCTTATCACGTACTTGAATCAGATTCAACACATGATTCCAGAACAAGTTACTTGCCAAGCAAATACAACTGAGAAAAGTAAATAAAATAATCTTTATCAGTATAAAAAAAAATAATAACTATACTTACACTATTGAAGTCTATACCGTTGATTATGAAGAAACCCCTTATAACGCTTTCTGTTGTATATTCCCTGTAAGCATCCTTGAGTTTCCATAGATAGACAAAAACTTTTGCAAAAGGTCGAAGGTAGGGTACATCCCATACTTCTGTGAACAACTTATAGCGTAAGTGAGGTTGGACTCCTCTGTGTATATTATAAAACAAAAAGAAACAATAGGAAAATAAATCCATATAATTATTAAATATTTGGGATTTTTATATTTTTTTTACTAAGCTGAAAGATAATTGATTTCACAGTTATAGTATGGTAATGTACTAGTGATTAGTCTGTAGGTGTAAAATAAAATAACCTTGATACAAGTCACTGAAGGAAAATAGAGAATGAATATAGGCATGCTTATATGTATGTTTAAGATTCTAAAGTAGCAAATGATCTCAAACAAATGAGGTGATGTAGCCTAAATTAAAGTACCTAGGACTTCATTGTTATACATCTCCTTTCTTTTTAACCCTTTTGAAACCAACCCATCTGAGACTGCCCTTGGTTATATGAAACAAATTTGCTTTATCAACCCTTTAGCATTGAGATTACTCTGTCAAATGTAATGCTTATTAATTCACATTGTTTTGAATTAGTCATGCATTACCTTGTAGATTCAAGGTTTCAATGATGTGGTTGTTTATCTTTAAAATTACATTGTAGAGTAGGAGTGGGAAGCTGGATCTGTACAGTAGAATATTTGGGCTGGATATGGCCATTTTAAATGCTAAAGGGTTAAAGTGATTTAAATTAAAACTTTCTCATCATACTTCCATGTTAATTTATGCACCAAACACCAGCTTTATAATGACAATGTTATTTTACTAAATTCTTCATTATTTAAAAAATTATTTGAGACAAAGAAAAATAATAATAAAATGGTTAAGATAGCTGGATGTGATCCAAAGAAAATTTGACTGCTATTTGTAACAGGTCAATAAAAAAAACTACCAATCCAGGGCCGTGGATTTGGCAGAAGTGTACAAGCATTGGATGGGATGTCTTGCAGCATCAATACTGACTTTTTGTGTTATGATGGAACATGTGCCAAACAGTATTAAGCCTTTTCCTTGGATGACACTGGTAGCCATAGAGAAAGGGAAAATGTGCATGTATGGGCAACTGCTAGTCTTCCACAAAATAAACCTTGCTCAAGTCTATGCAGATTCATGATCAATCTTGACCACAGAAAGCCCTGGAGAGAGCTAGATAAACAGACAGACATATTAGTATGTGTGCAGAGTTACATACAGAGGGACAGCAGATGAGCTACTGACAACATGATTGTCATCATGAAGTGTGTGGTGCATTTTACAAGGTATGTGCCTAAGATACTCATGCTAACAATAGTTATCACTATCACTATAAATAATCACACATCAGAGATGAATGGTTGGCTGAAGATCAGGTGGGAAACCAGAGGTGACTAACAAAAAAGTCATGCTAGCTTTTCACTGTTGGAACAGAAGGATAACAAAAACTTTATTCAAAATGGCATAGAGTTACCCAAATTACTCTTCCACTTACTAAAATTACCTATCAAAATATGTGAAAACAAGGGAGCCTATGCATAGTCGTGTGGCCTGCTAAAGATAGCACCCAATTCTCCTTCAAATCATGCTCTATAAGCATAAAAATAGAAAGACATATACGAAGGAGTGCCGAGAAGTTCCTGGCTTTAAGGGTATCATGAAAGGCTTGGTTGGAAGCCCAACTTTCTAAATTATTTTACAGGGCTTAGAAAAACTAAAGGACCACAACAGTAAGTGTGTGAATCTGAGAGGGGAATATGTTCAATAAAATCTTAATTAACTGACCCTCCTGTATTTTCTTTGAACCAAAGCCAAGAACTTTTCAGCACACCTTCATATACCAAGGACAATGTAATACCAGATAAACGATGCTTCATTCCAAAATGATGAGATGTTCATAGCTAGAATACTTTTAATCATAGATCTGTTGAATAAGGGTAGATTTGGAATGTGTATGGTATGTATAAAAAAAAAGGTGCATATAGAAATAAAATAATACTGACGGGCATGGTAAGTGACCTGCAGGAGAAATTAATGCTGCAGACTTAAACAGGTCATGTCCTGCACATAAGCGAACAACAGGGTAACATCCAGTGCCGTGGCCAAGTAATACATCAACCCTTGTGTGAGAAAGAAAAATATCAAGAAGAAAATTAAAAGGACAATTCTTCATAAACATTATCATAGTTAACTGTCAATTGCAAACATCATGTGTATAAATATAACCCATGCTATCATGGAAAAATCTGTTAAATGAACAAATAAATGATAAATATACTCTCTCTCACTTTATATGGTGTGTGTGTATTATATAAAGTCATGATAGAAAATCAGTTTGATAAAATCTTATTTCACAGTAAGAAAATTCTAATGTGACAACAAATTGTCAGCTGCTTTATATCCATAAGACCTAAAACAATAACAATAGCGTGGATAGTCTGCGGAAGTTTAATTGTCTACATGGAGCGCCGCCTAGCCAAGGGAGATAACCTACTTATAGGAAAGCCCTTATATAATGAGCTTGTTTGTAAGTTTGTCCAAAAGCAATGAGGAAGTAACAGTGTAAGTAAGAGTAAAAAAAGAGAAGAGACAAAATGGTAATAACAATGAGAGAGGGAGTGGAATCAAACAGCTCCTCTCGCTCTCTCAACAAAAACCTTTTCACTTAGTTGATGAACGCTGCTTCTCTCTCTTTCTCTCTCTATCTATCTACAGACGCAAACACACGCTCTCTCTCTCTCTCTTTCTTTTTCACTCACACACTCTCTCTCAACAGCAACATTTTCATTCAATGAATGCTGATTTTTTTTTTCTGGTAAACATTAATTGCAATATATAAGATAACTAAATAAGATTTTTGCACCTCAAAATTATTTCTACGGATGTTTGACTGTTCTGGAAGATTTTCTGCTTAAAAAGTTAATAAGATAAAGATAAATAAATAAGTGGTAATTTTTAAGTCATAGAATTAAAATATTGTCTATTGAAAGAAAGCTTGATAATATTGTCTGTTTAAAGAAAGCTAAATATAAAAGGAAAGTAATTATAAATATTTACAAATATTTGCTGATACCGTGATGTTTGTAAATATTTATGAATGAAGAATTTTGCCAAGGCAGTGAAGCCTGTCTTCAAGATTTTTTCCCGTTTCAGGAAGTAGTGAAAGAAAGAGAGAGAGACAGACAGACAGAGATAGAGAATGTATAGATGTTGCCGGGGGGGGGGGGGTCTCTGTGTATGCTGTTAATGTAATCCTTTGTAATTTTGGTCTTTGTATGGTTACGTATAGAAAAATAAACAAACTAACGTACACACACGCGCACACAAATATACGCATTTGTTTTGAAGTTTGTGTCCTGTCGTATTAAATATACTCATCCACCTGCTATGGAGAATGAATCAGACAGATGGCAACGGTTAGCCAGAGAGAGAGACAAAGGTGAAGAACAGCCAGTCTCACTCGGGAAGAACTGGACGCAAGAAGATTAAACAATACATTAAGGTTATTAAATCAATCACAAGAAGTGAGACAAGAGAGACGGGCTCGAAGACGTCAATATGAAAAAGAGCACCTAATTGCACAAGGGAGAGATATCCACAAAAGCGCCAAGATGTAACAGAAGAGCAAAACAGCAGTGAGGAGAGAATATCTAAGAATGACAGCATCGCAAAGGTGACAAGATGAAACGGAAGAGGAAGCAGCACAGAGGAGAGAAATCGAAAGAGAGAGAGAACATCAAAGAGAAGAATGGAAGAATAATGGTTAATACTGAAGCGGACCATCCCAAATAAGGCAAACTCATTACTGGTAGGGTTTTCACTAGAAACGTGGTGTTGAAGCAATTGCTGAGAGAACCATGTGGTTTGGAAGTGAACCAATCAGTTACACAACCACATCTATGCCTAGATAAATAAATAAATATAAATATGACACATACACACACACACCCAACACATCATCATCATTATCATTATCAATTTGTCAAATAAAGAAATTTATCAAATGGTAATAGTTACTTTGGAATTTTCAGCTCTTTTAGAAAATCAAAAATAAATTCTGCATTCTCAGTAGTGGAGTGTAGGAAACCATCATCATGGCCTAAACCAACACCATTTGTATAGATGGAACCTGAAAATAAAATCACCGAATAAGCAATGATTATTTTTGGAAATATTCTTTCTAATTTTGGCACAGGGCCAGTAATTTTGAAGGGAGAAGGTAAGACAATTACATCAACCCCAGTGCTCAATTAGTTCTTATTTTATCAACTCTGAAAGGATGAAAGACGAAGTCAACTTTGGTGAAAGTTGACTTCAGTTGACTCAGAATGTAAAGAGTCAGAAATGCCATTAAGCATTTTATCTAGCATGGTAATTACTCTGCCTTTCTTTTTAGAAATATTAAATTCTAATTATTATTGAAAGTGAATGCTATGATTTTAGGTTATTTTAATAATTAATGTCTTACATGGTAGCCATGTTCTCTCCTTTATATCCAATACACATTGAGTTGTAAGCATTATTTGTTGAATATAGGTGTGGTTGTGTGCTAAGAAGTTTGTTTCTCAACCGCATGGTTCTGGGTTCAATCCCACTGCATGGCACCTTGAGCAAGTGTCTTACACAATAGCTCCAGGACAACCAAAGCCTTGTGAGTGGATTTGGTAGACAGATACGCAGAGAAGCCTGTCATATGTGTGTGAGTCTGTGTTTATGTCTCCTTGTCTTGACATTGTGTGATAGTTGCAAATGAATGCCGCTGTCATACAAACAGTGTCCTTCATTTTTGATATTTTCTGAGAACATATCTGGCTATGGGGACGTATTACTCTGCTTGGAAACAAGTGTGTGTTGGTGACAGGAAGGACATTTGGCTGTAGATAACCTACTTCAATAAACTCCATCCAGCCCATGCAGGCATGGAAAACAGAACGTTAAAATGATGAGATGATAGAAGTCTTTGGCACACAGATCTCTTATTACTTCTTAATGACAGTTTATTCTATGAATCAAAAACAGACAGAATTTTACATCCAGAATGACTCAATACAATTCCTTCTCAATCAGCATCGCATTTTTTTGGAATTTACAATCACATCATCAAAATCTCAACACTACAAGATAATAAATGATTAGTTGAAAGCAATGTGAATGTATAAGTATTATATTTGACAGAGTAATGTGAATTCTAAAGGCTTAAACGAAACAGAATAATGCAGTTCTACATGTTCTAAAATGTCAGGATGGCCATGATTGGAATGCATTTGATCACAAGGTAGCTTGATGAGAACTGACCAGGGGTTAAACAACAACAATCTTATAATATACTTCAATAAAGTTACAGTTGTACTTACTTGGAAGATTAACTGCAATAACTCTGTAATTTTTCAAGACTAATGGTGCCAAGAGTGGAATAAGATCTTCATGGCTGGACATGAGGTTATGGACAGCAAGAATCAAAGGAATTTTAGGGTCGTAAGGAGAACCAGCATGGGAATCCACATAACCAGTATCAAAAACAAATCCATCTAAGAATAAAAATAAAAACATTTCTGGAAAAACTTTTTCAAAAGCAAAATGGCAAACACATACATACATGCAGATATCCATACATTATACACACACACACACACACATATAACATACAAATAAGAAGATAAATACTTAGTATAGGACAACTTTATTATTACTAGATCATGAAAATCATAGAAAGAGCTATAGCTTAATTAATTAGGAAGAAAATTAGCCTGCATGAGATGCAGTTTAGTTTTATGTCAGGAAAAATTATGCTAATGCTCTCTTCCTGGTGATACACTTGCAGGGGGAAGTATGTAGTTAAAAGTAAGCTGCTGTACTTAGGATTCACCAACAGGTAGAAAGCATTCAACAGGGTCTCTTATTCTGTGATACAGCAGTACTTATCATCACCCAACATTCATGACTATCATGTGTAACAAACACAGTGTTGACTTTGTGAAGGGAAGAGTAGTTGCTTCTAATTTTACCCGTCTTAGGTTGACAGACACAGGCTTAAAAAAAAATTCATCAGATACAACTAAAAGAACAGTAAAATATCTAAGTTATTAATTTCTTCCCATTATAACAAATTCAAATACTGCTTGAATTAACTTTGCATCTCTGGTGGCTAATAAAAGTAACAAGCATGGGTCAATTCAAGTGATTAATAGATATCACCAACAAAAGAGAAGATTATATAGACTAAACTAAAGTATCTAGGACTTTATTATCATAGGGTTCCTTCGATGTTAACCCATTGGTTCTATGATACAAACTTCTTTAAAGTGATCTAAAATTCCCTACCAAAATTTCATGTTAGTTTATGTTCCAAGCACCAGCATAACAACAATGGCGAAGTTATTTTCCTAATTTTTCATTATTTTCAAATATGAGTGAAACAAAAGGTAGTATACGTCAACAGAAAAATGGTAACAAAATATGTGCCTAGAGTTGATGTAAGAAATTACGGAAGTGAACAGTAGGATCCAATGAAAGTAGTGATGGTCTATGTGGAATAACATAGTCTGCTGTGAGGAAGTGAAAAGTTTTACATTATAGGTGGAATAATTTGTTGGAGAGAAATGAAGGGTTTTGTTCAAAGTCTTGGACTTTTGTTCTTCATCAGGGCAAACTAACATATTTCACTTTTGAATGGAGAGATTAATAGTTGAATAAGAAGTAGTGCCAACAGCTCTTTCAGTTTGGACCTGCCTAAACTAGGGGATCCAGTGAGGTTAGTGTGGTTAATACCTACATACTAAGATTAATGGCAGAAGATAGAACATCGGCAATAGTTCTAGAAGGAAGGGGTTCTAAAGAGGAAAGATTGAGTAAAGGATTTGGGACAGAGAAAACTGGGTGAAGGCCAATGAGTTGTAGTTCAAATTACGGAATATATCTGGAGTTATTCCCCCTGCTTGCTGAAATTATAGAAATAGTACTCACGGGATTAATATTGCCTTCTCTTAGCAAAGACGGACAAAATGCTTAGCGGCACTTCGTCCGTCTTTACGTTGAGTTTAAATTCCGCCAAGGTTGACTTTGCATTTCATCCTTTCGATAAAAATAAGTACCAGTCGAACACTGGGGTCAATGTAATCGACTTATCCCCTACTACGAAATTGCTGGCCTTGTGCCAGAATTTGAAATCAATATTATCTTCTCTTTGTCGCCTAAGCATTTTTAAAAAAAAACTGATCAAGACATTAAATATTGTAACGCTAACTTAACAGTCATTAATGAAATTTCGCTACCTACAATCGAGTCAACCATTCGACTTACACATACTCTTTACATTAGTTTCAAACTTTGGCCCAAGGCTTTCAGGGGAGGGATTAAATCGATTATATCAATTCCAGTACTCGACTGCAACTTATTTTATCGACCTCCAAAAGGATGAAAGGTAAAGCTGACCTCGGCGGAATTTAAACTCAGAACGTAAGGACGGATGAAATGCCGCTAAGCATTTTGCCCGGAGTGCTAATGATTCTGCCAGCTCACCGCCTTACATACTCCTTGTGATCTTGTAAGAAACATTCATAATTACCGATGGACTCATCGTATGTCTTTTTTAAAGTTATACGATAAAGAATCTTTTTTTTTTTTTTGTCTTTTAACCCAGAACGAAAGCAGTGCCCTTGATCCTTTACAGCAGGAATCCCCAACTTATTTTTACACAACGGACCGGTTTCATGGAAGACAATTTTTCCACAGATCGGGCAATCACGCACATAACAATAAAGTGCATAATATATAATTTAATTATTACAAATACAATACATATATATTATGCATACAATGCGAAAGCATCCTGCAGACTAGTCAAAATTTTTTAAAGTTTATTCCTTCTGTGCGGTCCGATACCAAATGATACACGGCCCGGTGGTTGGGGACCCCTGCTTTACAGGACCTCCGAGACTGGTTGAAGGTAGAGAGCGAGGAAAATATCCTCAAAGCAGGGACCTGTCGAACATTGGCAACAGAGTGGACTTCGTTAAAGTTATTTGACAATGAAAACAGAGAGGGCGAAATAAAACAATTAAGGTAGTAATATGTAAAGACCGAAGCTTTTACTCGAACTGCTTTGTGTTTACGCAGGCCACTGAATCGGGTGTGTACACACCGAGCTCCAGTGTGTGGGCTAACTCTAGTTCAACGCCGTTTTTTATTATCGTCATCATCATTATTAATATCATATTTTAGACAGTGCGTCTAGGTCTACATTATCAAAGGAAAAACACATAGGAGGATGTCGAGACAAAAGAAATTGCACCTTATAATAATTTGTTAGTATTAAGGCTAAATAAGGAGTTTCTCAAACGTCAGAACAATTAATTTGGTTGTTTGGCTTTGTATAAATCTAACACGCTTAAATATAGTTAAATCCAAAATCAAAACATTTAGAGGGGAAATCAAGGACACAATGATATATATACATGTTCATAAAGACATAAAACAGATGAATACCAGGTATATCTTCCCAAATAGATTCCGATGTTGTTACAAATACGTATCGCATCGGCAAAGCTGAAGACATCCAGTCTTTAGGTTCAGCTCCATTGAGAGTAGTTGATAGCTGTGAATGTTGAGGTCGAGTAAATATTGTCCTAGAACGACTCGAACATTTCAGTTGGTTTGTATAAAGACGCGTCCAGTCATAATGCAACAATGGTAATCTACACGCTGAACAAAACTGTTTCCTTCTGAAAGATGTGAATATAGTTCGTGTTAAAGACATTTTAATTTGAATTATGCATTAAATACTTTCAGCATTTGTGTAATTATCAGTGTTCATAAATGGTTGTTATGACTACTTTGGCTGCTGCCATCACTAAAACAACACATGTTGTCGCTTAGCACGCGGTAAATAGTAGTAACAAATTAACATTAACCGCTTATGTCAATCGAAATTCATTTTTTTTTCCTTACATTTAAAAGTACTTTTATTGGAATATAACATGTATCTATTTTTCGGTACTACTAAAGCAGCGCGGACTCGAACGCGCAAGCTAGTCTTGAGTGGTCGATCCTAACCCTAACCCTATCCCTAACCCTGTCCCTAACCCTAACCCTATCCCTAACCCGCGTGTGCAAATGAATACGTGTTTAGGGTTAGGGTTAGGAATAGGGTTAGGGTTAGGATCGACCACTCACGACTAGCTAGCGCGGACACGCGACTGCGCGTTCGGGTCCGCGCTGCTTTAGTAGTACCCTATTTTTCTACATGAACTAACTTAGAATACAAATTTTTTTATCTGTTCTATAACACAAAATACACAAGTATACGAAGTTTGAAAGTGTTTCGGTACCAAAAACACTACATAAAACATAAATGAAAAGTGGTGCCCGTCAATTCAGAAAGATCCGATAGTTTTTAACGAGCTTTTATTTATAAAATTTTTTAATTTCATGTTTATTTCATTCATTCTTTGCAATGTTCTCTCTCCCCCTCTTTCTCTCGCACACACACAAGTCAGTCACATACGCACACGTGTTTTTGTATGTACGTTTGTATACATTGAAGTATGTGAGAGTTTGTGAGAGAAAGGGTGATAGTCAGTCAAGGGGTGTGTTGTCATGTATACGTACATACATAAACATATGCATACATCTTTTTTGTAATGTATGTGTGCGTGTGAGACACAGAGAGAGAGAGAGAGAGGGTGATATCTAAGTGGCACTTACTCTCTCTATCTTTCTCTCTCTCTCTCACACACACACATGCACGCACTCATACATACATACAAAAAATATGTATGCATATTTATGTATGTGCGTATACATGACAACACACCCCTTCTCTCTCTCTGACGTCCATTTCATCTGATGTTTGATACTGTGTGTATATGTTTGTGTGTGTGTATGTGTGTGTGTGCGTGCGTGTATGTGCGCGCGCGTGTGAGGCGTTCCACAATCGCCATTTAATTGCAATCACTCTTGTGAAGATATTCAAGCTCATTTTTTTCTTTTAATACCCGTTTTAATTTTCGAAAAAAGTTTCCGAGAACAATGCTCTCACTCTCTACAAGAGGAGTTGAGGTAGACGTAGATGATCAGTATTCTACAGTGAAGCAAAGACGAGCACACGTAGCCATAGTCATTGTTGAATTCTGCAACTCAGTTAACTCTATTAAGTACGTTTGCAAATTTATAAACAAAGGTTTAGATGCTGCAACATACACTCTTACGCAGAATGGCAGTCAGCAGATAAATAAAACGACGAGGATGTACAGTATGACATAAGAAGATACATCAGTACCAATGAGGCTTTTTGGTGCATCTTCAATTTTCCCATTCATGAGAGGCACCCAGCCATCATTCATCTCAGTAGCCATCTAGAGAATGGCCACTGGGTTATCTTTACAAAACAAACAACCTTGCAACAAGCACTTTCTAGAAAAGAAGGTACACTTACTGCCATTTTTAAGTTGTGTCAAGTAGATGAAGATGCAAGAAAACTCCTTTACCCACAATTACCGAAGTATTACACCTGCAGAAACAATAAATGACACAAGATGAAACGAGCCGACGCTCTTGCAAGAGTTTACAGTGTCCCCCACCCAAGCCAAGCAGAATGCTACTACTTATGGCTCTTTTTGCATGAAGTATGTGGTCCCAAATCATTCCAACATTCGAGGAGGATAAATGGTCATATGTGTGAAACTTATAGGGAAGCATGCTTTCAACAAAGTTGTTTTTTAGAAAACGATGAGCATTGGAACCTTGTGTTGACTGTATCAGATTCTCCAAGGGAACTCCGTAACCTTTTTGCAATTATACTGAACACGTGTCAACTTGGCAGTCCCCTACAGCTTTGGATGAAACATCGTGAGGACATGGCTGAGGACTTAAAGTATGCAGTTCAACAGGCAAACCCAGATATCAATATTCAGTTCTCTGAAACAAATTTTAACCAAGTACAGATTGAAATTGAGGCAAAAATTTGCTAGATTGTGGCTCTGGGCTGCCAAAAACAAACCGTCAAATTAATGATTGAACTTCAAGAGACATAGCAAGAGAGACAAATAATGACACCACAGACTTGGTTGCATTTGTGAATGAACATGAATCTAAACTTCTTCCAGAACGACACTGTGCATATGGTAAAATTTTTCGTGTTAGAATCGTTAGCACGCCGGGCAAAATGCTTAGCGAAATGCTTACCGTTACGTTCTGAGTTCAAATTCCGCCGAGGTCGACTTTGCCTTTCATCCTTTCGGGGTCGATTAAATAAGTACCAGTTACGCACTAGGATCGATGTAATCGACTTAATCCCTTTGTCCTTGTTTGTACCCTCTATGTTTAACCCCCTGTGGGCAATAAAGAAATAAATTACTATTATTATTATTTTGTATTGTGAATTGATTTCCCAACTGAAGAATAAATTGTATCCCAATTGAAGACTAAATTGAATTTAGAATAATAAATTTCTCTACAACATATTTTGCTTTTTTCTTCCAATATATAAGGAACAATTTCATTCCCGGGCAATGCCGGGTGCCTCAGCTAGACAGAGAACTAAAACTTTCCCCCATCCAGCCCCACACTCTGCACACGATCTACTGTTAGACAGTTGTGATGTGGCCTCAATTTTTGGGGCTTCATTCTAATTGTGAACAACTTAGCAACTGACCCCTTTCAGATAGGACTGATCTACACTTATTCAAGTACAGGTTAATATGGTTATATATATGCAGTGACTTTCCATGTTCTTTATGCGATTATTGTCAATCTTTGGAAATATAACTTTGTTGGTGACCAGTCGAGCATTCTACAGAAATATTATTCTCCAGTGATTTATGTTTGCGAATTAATAAATGTTTGGACACCTACAATAACATTCTCTGGAACCAAATAGACATTTGGGTCACAAGAGCTTTTCTCGACCTGCAAGAACACTATTAGATAATGTATCAGCAATATATGTGTAGCGAGACTAATTTTATAATTGCATGTTTAGACTTAAGTACTCTGAAAACGGCTCCATGTCTCTAATGATTGGTCATGCGACCTGCCATGTGACGCTGAAATACTTCGTTAAGTTAGGCATTTGGATCGGTCTAGTTTTACTTAGATACGGAGTGCGTATTCAATCGCATTGCGCAATATACCACCAAACGCGGCAAATTCTAAATGTCGGTTTGAGTCATTTCTTGTTAATAAATAGCATGAAGTTTTTCATTTTATGTTTTGCCGACCTATTAATGTTGCGGGGGAAAAATATTACGAAGCATTTTGTCCGATGTGGTAATGATACCAACTCACCGCCTTCCCGCAAACATAATTTTTTAAATGAGCAAATGAAATGAAGGCGGCTGAATATGTAGTTTTAGTGATATTTTAATGACATACTTTCTTAATATAAATTTAACCTTTTCTTTGACGCAGCTTGAATAGATTCCCGCAGTATTTTTCTACATAAAATAATTCCGAAGTTTAGTCGACGTTGGATGTTATGTCATAAATATCTTCCCCAGTGACATTAGCGATGTCTACAAAGTGAAATAACTGTTCAACAAAGGCTTTAATTGTCGTAGCGTCTTTTATTTTTAAATCAAGGTTTTATCTGGTGGAAGGGGTGTTTTCATAGTTTTGCAGAGACGTCCAACACCGGTGAAACTGGTGCAGCTAATAAGCTATACGGAGTGGTGGGGGAGACATTGGCAAGGAATTCCAGAGGATTAACTAATGTTCTGTGGAGAAAGGATCGTGTATTCTGGTGCTTTGCTTGTGATTATGGAGTGGCATTAAAACCAAATATGGGTTTACAAGAAGAGAAACAAGTGTAGAGCCTCTGGAGGAAATTTTACAAGACGAATCATGACTGTTTTGGGATCCCATGGAAGGGATCCTTTCACAATAAATGAATGCTGCAAAATTTTATTTATTTATTTTAATATAAAAGTTATAATCGGCCGGTTTTTGAGATTACCTTTGGCTTTACGTCCATAAAGCGCTTAGCTTTACGGCGTACCATCAAATCCCAAAACCTGTTAGTTTAAGACCTCTCTAGAATTTTGTAGAGAGGCCTTAAGCCAACAGGTTTTGGAATATGATGATGCGCCGTAAAGCTAAGCGCTTCGTGGACGTGAAACTAAGAGGGCGGAGGTAAAGAATACGTACATCATCCGTTTACGGCGTAACAAAAACCCTAACCCCTAACTAAACCCTAACCCTAAGCACCGGGTGTACGTATTTTTTATTTTCGCCACCAAAGGTAATCCTATAAATCGGCCTACTCTTATAATATTGCTCTCCCCCCCTCTCTCTCTCTATATATATATATATAGAGAGAGAGAGATAATATATCTGTATATATAATATCTATGTGTGTGTGTTCAAAGACGAGGTTTATGACTCATGGTCTAAAAGTGGTCAGGGTTCGAGAGTTCAGGTTTCTAATGTTTACGGAACAGAACTATTAAGTCAGTGAGTGAGACTAAATAGTTGTGTGTTTTGAAACGAAAAGCTGTTTATTGCGTTGTATCAATCATTGAAATGCAGAATGGTTAGCGCGTTAAGAGACTAGTTTTTTTTGTTGTTTTTTGTTTTAGTACTTGCAGTATTCCTTTTGGCTCTTCAGACGTTGAGTTGAAATTCCGCTGCGGTCAGCTTCCTTTTTCATCCTCCCGGTTTTGATAACATGAAGTATCAGTCAATTACTGGGTTCGATGGTTTCAACTGACCTCTTCCCTCAGAATTACTGACCTTATACCTAAATCAGAAACAATTATATTTATTTGTATGACGGTGGATAGACACAATTGTTAAGATAAAATGCCTAGTGGTATTTATTTACGGTCCTTATTTTCTCAATTCAAATCCGGTTGTGGTAAACTTTACCTTTCTTCTTTCTGGGATCAATAAAATAAAATACCAATTAAGTGCTGGGGTCAATATAATCGACTGTCCCTTTCTCTCCAGATTTATAGCTATGTGCCTATATTAGAAACAATTATTAATATATTTATTCAAATCTGTAAAGAAATTTAATCTGAATTGAGTTTATTTTATGAAGAATAATTTTTGAACGGGATTGTGGGTGTGCATGGGTCCTGAAATGTTTGCACTAGACATACATGGATATTTGGTTCCATCGAAGTTCTTTGATAATCCAAGAAATAACATAAATCTGGGCAAAAGCCTTTAGACGAAAATTAATGCAGAATACGATTACTACAATAGAGAAGTTCAGACAGCCTCATAAATTGCTTTGAGTGGAGCAAAAGCTGATATTCCGAAGGAGCAATGTTAAGAATAAATAGACGATGCTTCAAAACCCCAACATTTCAATTTTTGGAGGGAACCACCGTATGTAGACAGACACTGAGAAGCAACAACACAGCGCATTTCAACAGTAGTTACAGGCGTTTGTTTCAAAATTCAAGCCTTAGCTTGTCATGTATTTTGTTATGAGGTTTCAATTTTGACACAAAGCTAGTAATTTTAGGAAAGAGGGTAATCCGTTTACATCGGCCCCAGTGCTCAACTTGTACATATGTTATCGACCCTGAAAGGAAGAAAGGCAAAGTCGACCTCAGTGGAACTTGTGCATGTGCAGAAAACTTTTGATGGATTCTGATTTCTGAAACACTTTCAACCTACAAAAGACTGATCACTGAACGTTGCTCTGTTTTGGATTAAAAAACGGAGCAGCCTCAGAGACTTAAAAGACTTTTCGACTCCGTCATTGGTACATCATGGATGTACCACAATCCAGTACCATCTTGAGACATAGGCATACTGGGCAGTTGTTCAGGGCCCCACGAGTTTAGCGACCCTGTGCTAATCTATCTTTACTTGAGGAAGTATAATATAGTTAAAACGACCCAGTAGTTAATGTAATTAATCTGACCCAGTCAGATTGAAGCATTCGTTACATAGGAAATTTGATAGATGGAAATTCAATGGAAGCTAGCTGGAGTAGCTGTTCCTGAGAGAGATAAGAAACTTACTTCGTCAACTGAATAAACGCCACCATCTTCAATGTTTTTTAGTGGTCTTCTTTGTTGCAAGAATTTGAGACTGATCTCCAGTCTGAAGTTGTTCTCTTCTGGAGTTTTGGAAAAGGGCCATGGCCTTAGCCTCGAATGTCTCAGTCATTATCTTTTATCTTATATTTGTTTCATTCATTGGAGTGCGACCATGTTGGGGCACCGCGTTGAAGGGTTTTAGTCGAACGAATCACCTCCAGTACATTAAAAAAAACCTGGTACTTATTCTATCGGTTTCTTTCACCGAACCGCTCAAATATTTTAAATAAAGAAAAAAAAATGCTCTATATGTAATGGATCAATAGAATCGGTAGAACATCGGGCAAAATGCCTGTCTTCGAAGTTCAAGCCTCTCCAATATCAACTTTGCCGTTCCTCCTTCCGTGGTCGATAAAACAAAGTACGAGCCGAGAAGTGGGTCGATTTAATATTCCATTTAAGCATCCTAGATGTAAATGGAATTAAAGCAGATCATATCGTTTTTCCTTTAAAAAGAAATCAATATTAAATCATGATAGCTTCGTTGTAGAGCCTTTAATCTGACACCATTAAGATATTAAGTTTAATATGTACCAGATTTGAAACGCAAATAAATCATCTAAGGGACTGATGTAAGAAAAATCCTGCGATGCTCCGAATCACTTGAAAAGCAATAAAAGAAATACATTTTGCAATCGAAAGAGAAAAAAGATAAATGTTGTTGATTTTTAAATAGAAGAAACGATCTAACAGTGAAATCACTGCTTCGACAGTGAAATTGATAAATCATTGCCAGTTCGGAGTCTGGATTTGAAATTGCATTCGCTGAAATGAAAACGAGGCTGGGCGTTAGACCAATCAGAAATTGGTTTCAGACGTCAGCGACTAACAACATGGCAAAATAAACAACGTGGCAGCTGTATTCCTTTCTCACCTCTTCATCTTGTAGCTGTTATTATTTCATCACCATCCCTCGCTACGTTATCATTATATCGTCTCGTAATTTTCGCTTTTAATCTGGACGATTTATGATTGATAAAGAGTACTAATACGAATTCCATTCATTTTGTTTGTGTATGTGTGTGGCCAGGGGAACGAGAAAAATATAATTTACAAAACTATAAGCGAGTCCCTCCCGCCCCCTCTTTAAAAAAAGTCAATGTGTCAGTGACAGAATTTCGGATATACATTGATAGGTATATATATAGAGAGAGGGGGATAGATATATAATCATATTTTGTTGTTTAGCGTGTATGCTTACTCAGTTGAGCACCAGCGGAATCCAGGAGGAGGGACATATAGGCAGACATCTGAAGAAACCAATTTCTACTGGTACTTTTTGTCTTCCTTCAAGACACAAGAAAATCTCAAGCAAAACAAAGAAAACCTAAATCTAACCAGGTAGCCGTGCAGTTCCGATACCGAAACATTGTTGACGTGCTACATTAAAACGTCACGATGTCTCGCCTATACCAAAGTGTTAAAGCCTGTATTTACAAGGTAAGTTCTTTGATATTTGCATTCCGTTTATGGTTTTATCATCGCTATGCTAACAGAAAATAAACGAGTGATGCTGTTTTGTATTCTTGGAAATCTTGGCTACAATTAACGTCGACTTGTATACTGTACAAGACAATTTTAGCTAGCTATACTATTCTTTCTTTACGCGTACGTAGAAATATAAAAACAAATTTACATCATTCACACTGCACGGTGCTCTAACTTTTTTGCTATTGTTTACAACTGCATTTAAAAAAAAAAAATTTTTAATTTATAAATAATTATAACAATTATTCTGGCATAAGAGAGATGAAAGCTTTCGCAAACTGATGTTTATTTATTTATTTTTGTCTTTAGCAAAGGTGGCTGGTGCTAGAAGTTTCTTCT
>NC_068987.1:14188805-14189853 GCF_001194135.2 Octopus bimaculoides | reverse complement strand
TATATATATATATATATATATACATACGCACTAGAATCCAGTTACCGATTCTATACGCAATTATTTAGAAGGTACACTTCAATTTTGATAGTGGGAGCCTGGTTAATATCCTGTAAAACTGAAAAAAAAAAAAACGGACGAGTTCTCCGTAGGGCCTTTCGCTAATAATATGTGTATGTATAATACACACACACTATAAAATGGTTTTTGGAAAAAAGTAAAAGCAGGCGAAGTAGGGCCACGGATACCTGATTCATGAAAACTATTTTAAAGATGATCTTATTACGTCTCGGATAAGCCCTTCACTCGCCTTTCTGTTCCCTGTTAACGATAATTTTTCTGAGTTTAGTTAGAATTTCCTTTCCTTACGTATACTCTGAATCAGTTCCTTCTTCCACCCACTTTAATTTTAGTTTTCTTAACTACAAATACTCTTATTATAACACAAAACATGAAATCCATGAAAATCGCTAAGATCAGCAATTTCTTCGGAGTATGTAGTATCTTCATGTTACACGTAATTTTTTTTTCAACTGGCAATAAAGTATTTTTTTGTATCTATACTTTTTATCATTTTATAATTTTTGTAATTTCTATATTATTTTACATTTTTCTGTAATTCCTATCTTCTAGCTAAATTGGAACCTGTGAAAACGTCTTAATTGGATTTTAAGTAAAAATTTAAAGTACGATTGCTTTTCTCAAAGTTTTTTTTTCTTTCTCACTTTTGCCCCAAAGATTCTGATATTGCAAACCTATTATGGATAGAGATTATATATATATGCACATACATACACATATGTGTACAGTATGTAAAATTTTCCGCCTAAACTTCCCCCAAAATATACTAGACATGCAGTTGATCTGCTATTAACTTACGGAATGCTTATCGACTACGTGTCTGTATACACATACATTCGTGTGAGTTGGTATATAGACACGCATCTAACTTTGTAAGGGGGAAATGCATATCGCATTAGTTCTTTATATTAAAGTCATCCCAAACCTTAATGTCTCTATTCCGATGTTGAAGTGACTTTCCTATATA
>NC_068987.1:14183903-14188667 GCF_001194135.2 Octopus bimaculoides | reverse complement strand
ATATATATATATATATATATATAAAAGCTTTTACTCTATTTTACACATCTCTAATATAAACGATTCCACATTGCTAACTTTTAGACTTTGCATTGGTATAGATTTCCTTGTCTGCCACATATACTAAAATTCATTATTCTATCTTTTGAATACCGAAGGTTTTTTTTTTTTAATTTTTCTTTAAATATTGATGTTTCTTGTTGACCCTGTAATATTCCTTACGTCTATACTGGAATCCTATATTTTATCAGGGTTGATAATGGGAATTCGTGGTGTTCATGTCTTTCCTAAGGATATTAAACGTGGCAGTAAAAAAAAAAAAGCCCAATTGAATGTGGTTCTGAACTAATAACCTATTCGTTTTCAGTTCAAATATTGGGACCTAGTGAGTTGAGAATCGCTAGAGCGTCGAACAAATTTCTTGCAGCATTTAGTTACTGCCCTTTATGTTCCGAGTTCAAATCTCTCTGTGGTGAACTTTACCTCTCGACCTTTTGGGCATGATAAAATAGAGTACCAATCTAGTAGTTGGGCTCGACTTTGATATTCCTATAAAGCATCTATGGAGGGGATAATTGTAATAGAAGACACTGCTTGCTGGTACATAGTACAGTTTTATTCAGTTTACATGGTGGCCCAAAATAAATACTACATTCTTCTGGAAAATTCACCTGAATGCATTGGCACCACTTCCAGAAAAAGGGAAACGTTTGTCATGTGCTTAACCCTTTTGATACCAACCAGCCCAAGACTACCCCTTTTTTGTGATACAAACTTCCTATGTTAAAGCGATCCTGGATTAGAATATCCATTGAAACTTTAACTTATTTCAAACTCTAGCATAATAATGACAAAGTTGTTTCACTAAATTCTTCATTATTTTCAAAATAGTTTGAAACAAAGGCAGTGCACGAACATTTCTGTTGGCCAAGCAGAATGAGACTGACTGTTATGTACTGTCTACTGTCTCTTTTCTGTGCCTCTCCTAACATTACAAGTTCACTGACCTTTGCTCTTGATTTTGCTTGAAGATTACTCAGGCTTGGATTAGCCACTATTTAAAATGTGCACATGCTTTGGGCACCAACAGAAGAGTTTTGCGGGTGTTTTTTTTCTCAAGATGGAAAATTGGCACACTCATATTTATTCTGAGGTCAAATCCTGGCAGGGTCAACTTTGCCTTTCATCCTTTCAGAATCAATTTTAAAAAATCCAAGATGGTGGATTGATAGAATTGTGAGAATGTTGAATCAGATGTCTAATCGTATTTGTTTCAGCTCTCTGCATTCTGAGTTCAAACAGCTCTCTGCATTCTGAGTTCAAACAGCTCTCTGCATTCTGAGTTCAAATCCTTCCATGGCCTACATTGACGGGAGAATAAGTCTATCTCCTGCTTTAACACCATTACCTGTCCTTAGGTACCTCTAGTGGAGTCCATTCCGTTGCAGGCATTTGGACCTGATCTCCAGTTTAAAGATATTTTTCTTCCTCCCACAAGTTTCAGAGGCTCTATAAAGGGTCATAAACAATGCCTCCCACAAGTTTCAGAGGCTCTATAAAGGGTCATAAACAATGCCTCCCACCCTTCCTGATTAAAATTTTTTTTAAATGTTTAAGTGCCAGATTTACAATGATGCAACTAAAACAGGACCCCACAAAATGTGTTGAATCTACATTTATTTTCTTTTTTGTCCTAGTTTTAAGTAAATTGTATAAATTGCTTACAGCTATTTAGTGTTTATTCAATAAAATTGTTTCAAATTTTGGTGCAACACCAGTAATTTTAGAGGAGAATGCAAGTTGATTACAATGACTCGGTGTTCAACTCATACTTATTTTCTTGACTCCCTTCCCACCAAGGATGTAAGGTAAAAATCAACCTCCAATAGGATTTGAACTTGGAACATAAAGAACTGGAAGAAATATCACTAAGCATTTTGTCTAATGTACTACAATTATATATATAAAAAAAACACATTAAAATAGATGTAGAGCCCAGAGAGGAATGGGACAGACTGGAGAAAAATTTAAATTTCAATCTACTATTTCACATTTGGCACTTCTATCTAAATGCCTTGTCAATTAAATAATCAAAGACTACTCTTAAGGGAAAAGGTGTTCACAAAATATACATTCTCTTGTATTATATAATTCATTGGGTTATTCCAGTGGATAACAGGAATGCTCTATGAGAATAAACTCTTAAAATATTAGCAACAACCAACAATTGAAGCAGTCACTGTGATGTCATCTTAAGTCATAAGCACCATGGGCAGTTACCTGGGAGCCCACAGGTTCTAGAGATCTAATGTTAATATATATGTTTTGTTGTGTATATAGGGGCCCAATAATTTTTTATGGTAAAAACAAAAATGATATGGGCCAACAAAATTTACATTGTTTCTTTCTACGTGATACAATTATGAAGATTGGAATACAGGAATGCCTAAGTATGTTCAATTAATTCTACATATTAATTAAACATATGCAGAACCAAAAATTTACAGGAGAATTATATTGATAGTTAATGTTCTTCAGTTAAAAAGTGACCCATGGACTCAAGAGATTACTTCTTGCTCTACAGCAGCACCAAAATAATTTAGATGTTGGTTCATATGTGTATCTTTTACATCTAAGCTGTTTTAATTTTGAGAAGTAACTTGTAGGAAGATTGTTGTTCAATGATAATGGTATTAAATTTCTTTTACTTTCATGATAATTATTTTCACTGAAAGACATTTTATCTTATCTTAGTCAACCAATTTTGTTGATTTTTTTTTTTTTAATGGATTAAATTGAAGTGCTGAAGTTGCTGATTCTCAGTAGATTAAACCACTTAAGCAGTAGCCATGTTGCATTTTTCTCTTCCTCTTCTTGTCTCTCTCTCTCTCTCTTTTGTCATTTCTATTAATTAAAAACCAGCCGATTTTGTTTTAACATTGATTATCTCGATGTTATCATACTTAATAAATAATGATATTCTTAAAAATCACAAGTTGACTTTTTTTTGAAAACTTATACCTTCAAATCAGTTTATAGTTGAAGTTAAGTGTGAAGTCATCTACTTAAATTGACCTTACACTAAATACTTTTGCACAGTATGAATTCAAAATGTTTCCAGCTTTCATATGGGATTTTTTTGTTTGTTTGTAATTTTATTATGAAAGCAATTTTTCAAAAGAAACTATTAAACACAATATCCATTTCATAACTTTTGTATAAAAGAAATTTGGTTACCATATTTGATGGCATATTCGATGCACCCTAGCTGTACATATTCAGGAAACCATGTTTTTAGTATATTAAAGCTATTGGGAGGCCCAACTTTGCATATAGGACCTGAGGGGTTTTTTTTTTTATAGGCACTTGAAAAGTACATCTTCTATGCCATCAAATACAGTAATCTCATCATTGATTTCTAATTCAAAATATATATAAAAGTTTTCCTTTGTATTTATTTTAACATTTGCTGATAGCCTTATTCTTCTTACTCAGTGTTGCCTAAACTTTTGCTTTTAAGGAACCTTTGAAATACATTCTGTCTCAAAGAAATTTTTTATCTTTGTTAATCTTTTTTTCTCTTTCACAAAGTTAAATTTCATAAGAGAAGAAACAAATTATAAAAGTTTCTTTGAAATAGTTTTATGAAAGGTTTGGCAATGTTAAATCCATTAAACACCACAAAGAAGGTTTAAGAAATGTTTTCACCAATATCTTAAGACTAAAATCTACTTCAACTCCCTATTTAGAAGCCAATTTTTCCATTCAGTCTCATTATCTACATTTGTCAGAATTTCCCTTCCTTAGAAAATATACTGCATGTTTGTAATAAAATTACAACTATAGAATTAAACACAAAAATTGCTTAAAAAATGTATTTGTTCATAATAGTTATGTGAAAGCATTTTGTGTAATTCTTATCACCATTTCTTGCTGGAACCCCTAGCAACATTTTTGCAGAAAATCATTGTGTCTTCTTGCAGAAAATCCTAGCAACCTCTTTCAGAAACCCCTTGTAACTTCCTGAGGAATCTTAGTTGAGAAATACTGTACTAGCTTGAAACAAAAATATCAATTAAAAAGATTTGTTTGGTACAAAATCTAACTTTCCAAAATTGCTCTTAGCACAGACATCTTATAGTTTGTAGAAGTTTAACAATATTAGCCAATAGATCAGCAAAAGTTAAATTATTCCAAAATGATTATTCTTTACAATGACTTGCATATTTTTTAATAAATTCCAGCAGACTTGAATATCAGAATCCCTTGTATTAATGAATTATTTTATGAACACAAATTCATCATAAAAGAGAAACTGTTTTGTGATGGACACAACAGTAATTAGCATACACACCACAGGAAAATAGCTTTTCCTTTATTATGAATATGAGTTCATAGCACTCACTTCATTAGTGCAAGGGATTCTGATGAGCACAACAGTGATTTGCCCAAAATCCTAATAAGTAGGAAGGTAGATAAAACACAAACCCCTTCAGGTAGATGGCCCTGCTCAGTATGTAGAAAAGGAGTAGGTAGTAACTCTATAAGATGTACCCGGTGCAAGCTATGGACACATAAGAGGTGCAGCAACATCAAAGGCAGGTTAACTAGCAAGTTAGTTTTTGTTTGTGGCAGATGTTCAGGTGCAATAAAGACTGTAAACAAACAGGAAACAACTTCTATCTCATTCCAGGGTGAAAAACTAGAGGTAGTCGATAGCTTCCGCTATCTGGGCGACCAAGTTAGTAGTGGGGGTGGGTGCGC
>NC_068987.1:14176089-14183219 GCF_001194135.2 Octopus bimaculoides | reverse complement strand
GGCACATAAAAGACACCATTTCGAGCGTGGCCGTTTTCGTGCGGGTGACACGTAAAAGCACCCACTACACTCTCTGAGTGGTTGGCGTTAGGAAGGGCATCCAGCTGTAGAAACTCTGCCAAATCAGATTGGAGCCTGGTGTTGCCATCCGGTTTCACCAGTCCTCAGTCAAATCGTCCAACCCATGCTAGCATGGAAAGCGGACGTTAAACGATGATGATGATGAATCTGCTGGAACATATGAATAAATATGCAAGTCATTAATTTGAATCTCACTGTTTACCATGCATATGATGATTTAATATTTAGTTTCTCTTTAATCTTCTCATGTTAATTTAATGTTAACCTTTTTGTATTGAGCAAACTAGATTTATCAAAACAAAGACTGATCCTCCACATTATTTTCCACCTTTAACAATCAAGATGCAGATAATTTTATGTCGAGTTTTTTTTTTTCATTCCTGACATCTTAATTACAAATATTGATTTTTGTCAATAATAGGGCAGGTGGGTACATAGGATAAACACATCACATTTCTTTCCATCTGACCTTGTATAAAAAGTTCGTTGCTCCACCATGTCTCCTGAATTATGTTTAATGATTTGGTGATGAAGTTTCATATTAAACAAACTATTAATTCTGTTGTAAAACATTAACTTAATTTCAGGTTTCACTTCAATTCTGTTCCTTACTCTCATGTAAAGCAGCTATATCTCCATTCAGATCCCTGTAGATTAAAAAGAAAAGGATGGAAGGTTAACTGAATAAGATTTGAAGCAAAATAATTATGGCTTATTAGCTAACATTACTCGTTTACTTGTTTCAGTCATTTGACTGCGGCCATGCTGGAGCACCGCCTTTAGTTGAGCAAATCGACCCTAGGATTTATTCTTTGTAAGCCTAGTACTTATTCTATCGGTCTCTTTTTGCCGAACTGCTAAGTTACGGGGACGTAAACACAATGTTGGGGGGACAAACACAAACATATACACACATATACATATATATATATATATATATATATATATATATATATATATATACACACATATATACACAACAGGCGTCTTTCAGTTTCTATCTACCAAATCCACTCACAAGGCTTTGGTCGGCCTGAGGCTATAATAGAAGACACTTGATAATGCTCGTCTTATGGCAAGATTAAAATACAAAGCCAAAACATAAGGTTGTATCCTAAACCCATGTCAACCTCTACCACAATGGCAAAAATATTATATTTTGAATGCTATTTGTTTAACTCTAGCAATCAGATGACACTGCCAAGTATAATGCTTTTTCATTCACATTGTTTTTAATTAATCATGCATTATTTCATAGCTTTGAAATTTTGATGATGTGATAGTATATTTTTAGAATGGCATTGAAAGGTAGGTGTGATAGGCTGGATCTGGTTAGTTAGAACATAAAACAAGTAACATACTTAGGTTGAATATGGCCTGTTTAAATGCTAAAAAGTTAAAGAGAAATATAGCATTTCATTTTTGTATTTGCTTGCCAAGACTTCTGATATGAAATTGCATTGAAATAGATGTTTTAATACCTCAGTCATTTTGCCAATAAAACATGCATGCCAGGCAAAATGCTTAGTGGCATTTTATTTATCTGTATGTTCTGAGTTCAAATTCTGGCGAGGTTGACTTTGCTTTTCAACTTTTTGGGAACGATAAAATAAGTATCAGTTGAGCACTGGAATCAATGTAATTCACTTACCCCTTGCTCTGAATTTGCTGGCCTTGTGCCAAAATTTGAAACCATTATAAGTATCATTATTAGTCCTACTTATTCCACTGAGGTTGACTTTGCCTTTCATCCTTTCACAGTTGATAAAATAAGTACCAGTAGGTACTGGGGTTGATGTAATTGACTACCCACTACCCCTCCCTCCACCACTACCACCAAAATTTCACGCCTTGTGCCTATAATCAAAGAATTATTATTAACCTCATCAATGTTAATTTTGCCTTTTATCCTTTTGGAGTCTATAAAATAGGTACCAATCTAGTGTTAGGGTTGATGTAATCTACTTAGCCTGGTCCCTTATGCCAAAATCTGGAACTACTATTATTAAAATTAACTAATCAATTGTCTGATCAATCATTTGATTTGTCAGTTTGTCTGACAAACCAACTGATTGATTGATCAAATGATTAATTAGCTTACTACTTGACCAATAATAATAATAATAAAAAGAAGTGAAGTGTAACAAGGATGTGTGTTTTAGTTGTGAAATGACCCTCCCAGTGTACATCACAGAATTATCAGATCTATAACTTCATGATCAAATACAATGTATACATTTCTATTTTAAATTAAATTCTGTTAGAACTTTCTGTATCAAATTTCAAATAAAATAAAATAAAATATGACCTAAAATAACATTATATAATGTGACTGCTTTCAATTTGGGGTTATTAAAATTTACAGTACATATATCAACACTATTCTTTGTTCGACTTGTTGAAAGTTATATTTTTAGATATAAAAATTGTCCGAACCATAACATTTTATATTTCTTTTTTAATTTTATTTGTTGCAATTCTAGTTCTTTTTTTTTTCATTTTTTTATAAGGCCAGATAGTGGGGATAGAGCTGTGGTGTCCCAAACATTTTTGGGCTGCCACCCCCTTGACATCCAGGCCACATTCTGGTCACCCCACCCCAACTAACCTTTCTGAAGCAAATTCAAAGCAACTGTATTTCACAAATAAAACTTTACCTCATGAGCCCATTATTTTGTTGATTTTACATTATTTCCCCACTTTTTTTCAGTGTCCCCTTGGAACTTTCCACTGCCACCTAGGGGGGGGGGGCAATACCACCCACTTTGGGAACTACTGGGATAGAGTAATATCATAAGTATTGAGTAATATATACCCTAGTTTCTAAGGCTATTGTTGGTATAATCTTAAGAGCGATATGCTATTGTCAACTAATTTTTTCATTTCCTTCTCACTGTGTCCCCACTCTTTAAATGTATAAATTCTTAAATAAGTCTCTTATTCTACAGATTCTGATAGGGCTATCTTTCGTTTTGACTGGCAGAGCTGTCATCTGGGTTCATTAATTTCCGTAAAAAATTATCATTTATTTACTTTTGTTTTAAAGTAAAAGAGCGGGGAAAGTGAAAAATGCATGTACATGTATCTGAAATGAACGTGTGTGTGTGTGTCTGTGTGTGTGTGAGAGAGAGAGAGAGAGAGAAAGAAAGAGGGTGAGTGAATGGGTGTATTATGTATACGTACATACATCAATGCATATGTATACATCTTTTTTATATGTGTGTGACAGAGAGTGAGTGAGTGAACGTGTGTGTTCTCATGCATGTGCAAGTGGCACTCTCTCTCCCTCTCACACATATGTCCATTTCATATACACATTCATACATCTTTCACTTTCTTCTCTCTTTCACTTTAGAAGAAAAGTAAATAAAAATTTTTTACAGAAATTAACAAACAAAACAGCTGATCCGGATGACACTTCATTGACAACTTCACGAGTCATATCGAAAGATTGCCTTTTGATATATATATTATTATGTGAAATGAGTATGAGATGTTTGGCACAGCTGTTTTGGCATTGCCGATTCAATGCTGATTCATTTGACATCAGACATTTTAATATTTCTCTCCACACTCACCCCTGTATGTGTATGAGGAGTAGGAAAGAGTTTGTCAGCCCTGTTCAAATAAATTGTAATCTGTCTCCTCCCCACTGTCGTATCTGTACACTTCTGCATTTGCTTGTATGTGTGTGTATGCATTTGCTTCCAGCACCAAAATTCATTGCTGCCAAAACAGGCTGAATCTCTACTCAACTGTGACAAATCACCAATGTCTAAGCAGTTAAAAACCAGTCGTCTCATTCTATACGTGAACATACAGAAACTTGTTAAACTAAAATGATATAAATACTTTCCAAGTTAAGTTTTGATTTTCTTTCATTGACCTAGAAATTAATACCGAGGAACAACATCGTTCTCAAAAGTATTTCTGAAATAGGGTCGTCACGTTTAGTATGTGTTCTTAGAGGATTTTGTCCCCATTAGATTCCTCTCTTTAAAATTACGCAAAATATTTGAATATAGCAATCAAGAGGAGGAAGAAAAATTAATTGTATGTAATGTGAAACAGAAGTCTATAGGGTCTCATATTCTTGCCAAGTGTAGTAACACCACTGGGAATATCAGCAGTACACACACCTAGAAATAAATGGAAATAACCCGTGTGTGTGTGTACACATCTATTCATAACAATACTGTTGGTAAATTTATTGTATGTGTACATTATATTAATTTGATCCTATTTGAGTCTGAATGCTTTAAAGATTATTCTTTCTTTATTTGCCCTTTGTGTTTAGTTTGAAACAATAAAGTGTCTAGGTTTATCAAAGTTTCTAGAATTTTTCTGCCTTCTCTTTTGAAAGGTCTAGATTTACTGATGGGCCTAAGATGTTTGTTCCCAACAAAACAAAGATCTAATAAATAAATCTGTAAAGGAAAAATGATTAAGTACAATCATATTTGCAATATATATATATATATATATATACATATATATATGCATACATGGTTATATGTATATACAAAACTATATATAGTTGTATTGGCTTTGTAAGTGATTTGGTCCGAGATTGTGTACTGAAATAATTTTGTGGGAGAGTGATATTAGCCATTTAAGAACATGTATGTATGTATGTATGTATGTATGTGTGTGTGTGTGTGTGTGTATGTATACATGCACACACACACACACACACACACACAGAGGTTTATGTATTTATTTTGCGAAATTCTTGAAGTGAAAATGTGTTTTGAAACAGATATTGTTACACATGGGGATGGTTATCTTTGTTGTAGGAGAAAATGGAATTGGCATGGCAAGAGGAGACACGCGGAACAGTGTTAGTGAGGAGGTGACAGAAATAAACAAATAAACTTTTAAAAGTACTAATAGAATTGAAGTAACGATCAAATAAATAGTGCGTGTGTTTAACTGGCAAAAGACGACTATCCCGAACTATAACAGTTATATATATCTGTGTGTGTGTGTGTGTGCATGTGTTTACTGGTTATAACAAAGCAAAACACTACTTCAGTGTTCTGTTTTGTTATGACCAGAAATGGCTCAGACAAAAGTAGCATTAATATTTTAGGTCATTCAGTTTTTCTCAACTGATCAACAAATCAAGTAAATCTATCAGTAGCGTACCTATAATGACAACTGGAAATAGCTGTAAGACAAATATGTAATGACCATTATTTATACCTTGTCTTACACACATGCACAGTTATATTCACTTTTCATTTCTTGATATTATAGACTATGGTTTTCCAAATTTTTTGAATATATAGAACTCCTTAGATAAAGAGAAATTTTTACAATGTAAAAAATATTTGATAGCAAATTATTATAGCCACATGGCAAATAAGCAGTAAAATAACTTGTTACTTTTATTTTCTTTATTTTACATTTATGATTTTAAAAGTTCTCTGTAACTAATATACTGAAAAATTTAATAATGAATTGTACAAGCCTGCTTCTAGTCACAATCTTAATTTTTTTATTTACATCTGTTTTGATTACTTACATACTTCCTGTAGTTTGAGGGGGGTATTTTATTTGACTTGATGTATCTATAGTCAATCTCTCCACCATCGCCCCCTTTATAACTCCTTTCAACAATTACTTCCCTTCATGTCACTCTTCAGTAACATCTACCACTTTCACCATCACTCAGTAAAGTTGACCAGTTTTTACAGCATCTTTTATGACTAATTTGAAATCTTGAAGTATTTGTCCCACTGTTAATGCTTGATGATGAAGACAATAGTGAATACTTTCAGCATTGTGATTTTCCGCATCTATTCTTCCAACAGTATATTTGAACAAAGCTACTATTAAAATTTCCTCCTCCATAAATGAATTACATTACATGTTGATCCCCCTGTAGTGTAATTCTCCAGAAGCTGACAGATCCATTAGTCTTCTTCAGTACTACTTCCATAAATATTACATACAAGCACCAGCTACTAAGCCAGAACTCTGTTAATTCAGTTGAAAAAGAACCAGTTAGCTTCTTTTTAACCTATCTTATTAACTCCTCCATTCATATTGTGAAGAGTTGTTATATGGCTTGTTGGTACCTGCTTCTAGAAATTACAGAAACAGGTATTTTGGTCCATATTGATCTAGAGTGATACCATGCCTCCCTGTACAAAACCCAATGTCACAGCCAAATAAACTATCTTCAAGATAATGCATTTGCATTAGTTATAATTTGGAAGGTTTCAAGGATAGTTTGATACAAATGAAAATGTTTCATTTGCAGGTTGCTATATTAAATACATTTATGTCAATGTGTATGTAAATGTTTGCCACCCACCCATGACAATTGGTGTTAGTTTGTTTGCATCCCCACAACTTATTGCGGGACCAGACTTTTAAAAAAATTTAGAAAATAAGTATTGGGGGCAATTTACTAAATCCCTTCAGAGCAGAGCTCCAGCATGGCCACACTCCAGTAACTGAAACAAATAAGATATATATCTGGTTCACTGACAAAGCTTAATGTCAGTAAAAATTTTATTTTTACAAAATGTTTGTTGCCAAAGTGGAAATTTCAGGAAGCACTGCTCTAGTATCTAGCATCAGGATCAGCATCTTACATTTGTTTTTCATGCTTGCATGAAATTTTTCTAGTACAGTATCTCACCACCTATTGCTGTTCCTTGTCATTTACTATGAGTGAGGTTCAATATATCTGAAGATAAGCCTTCACCATTTCTTCCCATATCAACATCTGCATGTTTCTTCCACTTGAATCACTTGACCTTTCTTCACAAACTGCTACCGTTCATATGCATCACGCATACCAGCACAGACAATCTTCTCTCCTACACATTGTAGCTCATTCCATTTAGACTTATTTATTATTCATGCACACTATCATTATGCATCAACTAAAGCATATTTACTTTTCCTTTCCAACGTTCACACATTCTCCACTGTGCTGATGTTTAATAATTGAAAATAACCAGCAGATGGGTGTGTTACATGTGTGTGTATCTATCTATCTATCTATCTATCTATCTATCTATCTATCTATCTAT
>NC_068987.1:14175472-14176079 GCF_001194135.2 Octopus bimaculoides | reverse complement strand
TATATATATATATATATATATATATATATATATATATGATGGAATCTCCTGACAAAGACAATGTATATATGATGAGCCGCCATGATTGACTGCTAGCTCCAAAAGATTTTTTATTCTCTTTCTGTTGATGAGCATAGGCTCGAAACGTAAAAGATTTTCTCACCTTTCCAAGTGTTAAACTAATACACCTGTTTGTTGCTTATACACCTGTCTTCGTCTTTTGTTTTTCTGTAAATTTCAACTATATATGGTGGGATCTCCTGACAAAAACCATGTATGAGTGTTCCGTTTTTTGCTGAAAACGTGCACAAATGTTTTGTTTATAGCGATCAAATGTTTGTGTTGTTCATTAGCTCATTCCCTCCATCAAATTGACATTGCCTGAACAGGTATACAGTGTACCACACATCACGTGTTTATGTACTCGTAGAGCATCATGAGATAGTGTTTTGCTCCAGAACACAAAGTACCACTTAGTCCAGGAACTGAAGTGCAACACCCTGACCACTCCCATGCACCCTCACAATATATTTATATATATATATATGTTGACTCTGACTTATTCAATTATATATATATATATATATATATATATATATATATATAT
>NC_068987.1:14171660-14175119 GCF_001194135.2 Octopus bimaculoides | reverse complement strand
TTTTTTTTTTTTTTTTTTTTTTTTTTCTATTTCTGGAAATGTTGTTTAGCTCCAGAATGGGATTTAAGGAAGATTTAACTGCTTTTTCTCTCACAGTATGTGACACATAGAAGCTCTCTCATTAGGAAATGTTGATGCACCTGGTGTCTCACTGCACACTAATGATACTGATGCAATAGAGTTTTATGATGTAGATCCAAATGGAAGTTTTGGATATATTTTTCTACTAGATGTTATGGAGCACATTGGTAGATACTGAAAAAAAAAAAAAAACCAAACCACGGTTACTAAAAAGAAATTATTGAATGCAATGTTCAGGAAACAACTGAAGTTAAAATATGTTATTGTCAATAATAAACAAAAAATTATAGAATTCACTTTCATAGTGTTGAGTTTGAAAAAAATGTACAGATTTATAATTTTGTATTGCTTCAGATATTGAGTTTTGTAATTTTTTAAATTGTTCAATAAGTTTAGGGTTACAGTAACAATTAAAATCTGATGACTGCCATCAACTGTGGTTGATTAATTTGTACGTTCCATGAGTAAAAAGGAGATTAATGCAGCTGAAGACCAGTTTCTTTATTAACACAACATTGCTGTAGTTCATGAAAGTAATGTTTTTAACTTACAGCACTGACTTCAATTTTTCTCAAAGGTATAAATTGAGAAACGAACATATGTTAGACAGACTACATGATAGAGAAGTTATCAGTTGCTCTTTTATAAACATTTGAGAGCTATGGAACTTGTTACTTATAAAAATCTGAAACTATACTTGTTAGAATATAAAATATAATCCTAACCCACCTGTCTAAATAAACTGAAATCTCACCTGATTATTATGGAAAAACAACTGTCTGGCTTCTTTATCCACTGAAATGAATGAATAATTCAGATGGTATGTATGTAGAATTTCAGTCTATTGATGGTTTTTGTTGGTTGGTTGGTGAATGACAGAATATACTCATTTATTTTAGTTTTATTAACATGTCAGCTGTAATTTCTTTTAATGTTTTTCTTCCATGAAATGGTATAAAAAATTACATAATCTAAAACCAATTGTTCTGTCACACACACTGTCAGAATTATATTTGTTTTACAAAATTCTACCTTAGATAAATGACACCCAAATTGAGTCTGTTTTGAGATTTTCAAATGTGACAAATATGAAACTGTTTCATCATCCTCTTGTATTGTCACTTATTCTTAATATGGCTGAAACAAGTAAAAGTAATGTATGTCTGATGATGTAGCTTTTCCTTGCAAGAAAGTTAGTTCCTGAAACTTATTTAACATATTGTTATAGAAACACAAGCAAAGAAGAGTGAAATCTTACAGAATTGAATAGTGATATAAATCTAGTCAGATTTTGAACTTTAATCATGAAATGCTTCTATACTTGTTGAGAGATTTTTCATTACTTTTGCATAAACCTTTCACTTCCCATGGAGCATAGGTCATCAATGTCTTTACTTCACTGTTCTCAACTCTCAGCTTTCTTTTCTACTTCTCTTCACTTTGATCCCTGCTTTTTCAGCTCTGCCTCAATATCCTGCTTGTAGCTATTTTTCCATTTGCATTTTGCTACACCACATCATATATTTGCTTGGGGGAAGGCTATTTTCTCTAAGGTCTCTTCTCTAGGTATGAGTGTTGGCCCTAAACAAACCCGTTTTTACTTTGGGAAGAGGTGGTCTGTATTAGTCTGGCTTTTATCCTTTGACCTGTCCAGCATGGGAGGCTGTGCTGAAGAGATTTTAGCTTAGTATTTATTACAAAATAGATACTTGTATATCATAGTGTCCCTATGTCGCTGCTATTGTAACTTGTCCAAAAATAGTTGTTATGCTGTCCAAACAGACGACTTGTCCAGTCAAATTCGCTGAAATCACATCCTGCCATTTTATGGAAGAAAACAAAGGACACAATTTATCATTTTGATGTCTACTTTTCCATGCTTGCCTTGGTCAGATGGAATTTGTTGAGATGAATTTTCCTATGGCTGGTTCCCTTTGATTTCATGACCTAACAGTTGTGTGCCCAATACTCTAATCACTTCACCACATACTCTCAGCAGCAACCTATAGATTCGATCAACTGTGACTTGCAAAATTACATCCCACATTTTTGGATAGCATAAAAATTTGCCCCCACTATCACTAATTTCAGAAGTGCATATTCAGGAAATAATGTTCTTAGTGCATTAAAGCTATAGGAGGCCCAAATTTGTGTATAGGACCTGGGATGATATTTTTGGGACTTTTTTTGGGGAAAAAAAGAGTATATCACATATGCCATCAAATAAAGTAGTTTAACATTTTGACAAATAAGTATTTTCACCACTGTGCTGCATAAACGCACCCGTGCCGGTGAAACTTAAAAGGCACCCAGCACACTCTGTTAAGTAGTTGGTGTTAGGAAGGGCATCTAGCCATAGAAACTATGCCACAAAGGACAATTGGAGTCTGGACAGCTCCCAGCTGGCCAGCTCTATGTCAAACTGTCCAACCCAGGCCAGCATGGAAAGTGAATGCTAAATGATAATGATGACACTTAACCCTCTAGCAATTAAATTAACAATATCTGACCCAAATATCTACGTATTTTGTATTCAAACTAGTCAGATCAGCCTCTCATACCTACCCTAAAATGTCATTCTAGAAATAAACAACCACACCATCAAAATCTCGAAGCTATGAGATAATGCTCGATTAATTCAAAACAACTTGAATAAAAAAGCATTTGACAGAGTGACCTGAATGCTAAAGGGTTAAGTTGCTTTGGTATTTTGCATATTTTCTTGCATCTGCACACACACACGCACGCACGCACGCACACGCGCACACACACACACACACACACACACACACAGAGTTTAGCTTTCCTTCTCTGTCTCTCTAAGTTACCAAGTGCATAGAAGTTTAATAAGGCACTGACTGAAATGGCTGGGTGAATGACTCCAATAAGACTTAACATTTCCAGGTCCTGATGTTGATTCAACAAGGTAAATAAATAAAAAAAGACCCTGAATAAACAATAGGTTCCACCAGGTTATAAAAATACACTAGATACATGTTTTACCAGCATTAAATTCCCCCTCTCCCCCAGTTATTTAAAAGGTAACAAAATGTACATAAAAATACCATCACCTAAAGCAATTTAGTTGGTTATTTGTCTTGCTACCGGTGTCATTTAAACAATTAACTAATTAAATTCTTTATACAATGTGTTCTTTCCACAGGAATCACCAGAAGCAGTTGACACAAGATCAAATACAAATAGTGAAACAAACATCCAAGGAACCAACGCCAGTAAAAAGGCAGATGTAGAAAATGGTAGGTTTTTTATATTTAAAAATTTCTAATTAATTTCAAACTAATTTTACATCTCATATTTTGCATATGTATACATTCACATGCATATATATATATATATATATATATATATATATATATA
>NC_068987.1:14159818-14171058 GCF_001194135.2 Octopus bimaculoides | reverse complement strand
GATATATAAGCATATGCATGTATACATACATATATGTACATACCTACATCTACATGTATATATAGATGCATATCCAGGTACAGGACGTTAGAAAAATGAACGGGGACATAAAAACAAAACGGACTTTGTTTACAGACAACAGAACAAACACATAGGAAAACAAATGTGTGTGTGTATAGCCATTTGTATATCATACTTGACCCTTTAGCATTTAAACCAGCCATATCCACCTCAAATATTCTGTCTGTTTTATGTTAAAACTGGCCAGATTTGGCCTCCTACAGCCTACCTTACAAATAAACAACCACATCGAAATCTCAAAGCTATGAGATAATGCATGATTAACTCAAAACAATGTGAATTAATAAGCATTACATTTGACAGTAATTTGAATGCTAAAGGGTGAATGCAGATACATTGTGAAAAAGCAAATATATTGCAGTATTCGTCTGGGAATAATATCTCTTATGTATACAGTGTTTAAAAGCACAAACATATACCAGGAGGAGATAAAAATTGTTGGGCTTTGTCAGTAGCACATACCCAATCTAATACTGCTTCTGTTGTATATAGTGGATATAGACATGTGTTTGTGTACATCCTTGTCTTGACCATCATCTGATGGTTGTAAATGAACATCACCATCATACAAGTTATGTTGTTCCTTTTCAGTATTCCATGAAAAGCATGTCTAGCTATAGGGGAAGTATTACCTCAGTTAGAAATAAGTCAGGGTTGGTAATAGGAAGGACACTTGGCCATAGAAAAATTTACCTCAACTAAAGAATAAAAAGTTTAGAATGGTACAACAATGCACTATAGAACAAAAAATGGACTATATACCTGTTGTAATTTGGTTATCTATAGTCCAATGATATTTCGGAATTACAATTCCTTCTTCAGATCTTCTTAGCTGGAGTCTCTGCTATAAACTGTATTCCAACGATTATAGCAGAGACTCCAGCTAAGAAGATCTGAAGAAGGAATTGTAATTCCGAAATATCATCGGACTATAGATAACCAAATTACAACAGGTATATAGTCCATTTTTTGTTCTATAGTGCATTGTTGTACCATTCTAAACTTTATTCTTTACAAACAATACACAATGCTTCAAGCGAACTACAATACTCTCTTACCTCAACTAATTTTATGGAAATGTCGATGTTAAATGATGATTTTTGTGGTTGCATTGGCAGGGAATAGCTTTTTCAAATCTGGATTTTGCATTGTTGGATTGATATTTTCTTTGTAAGTTTGATTCCTTTGCTACAGATAATTACATCAACTCTTGAGGCGGTGGGGGGAGGGGGGCCTTATTTATCAGCTAAACCTTCTAAGCAAAAATGTACGTTTGTACCTTACCAAGGAAGTACAACACAATGGTTTTGGTAATGTTTGACCTGTAACTACGAGACCAAGATTAACCTAGTATTTTAACTTGTAATTAGTCTTGTTAGTAATTACAGTAAGCCAACAGCTGAAATTAGCTACATTCTACAAACTTTTCTTTGATAATTATACTTGATGGAGCGTATGAATCAATGATGGTGAGGTGATGGATGAGCTTACTGAATGCATTTACAGTATTGTAAAGGAATTAGTGTATTTTGCTATTGTAATTTGTTAAAATATAAGTGTTACCTGTCATATGACAGGTATCTTTAGAAGTATACTTTTGTCACTGTGGATGATATCAGAAAATATGGTATACATATAATAGTTAAAATTTCAACATTTATCACATGTCTAGTCACCTGTACAAAATTATGAAATGAGTACTAATTTTCAAAAGAAAAGATTTATTACCTTAAAATAAAAATTAAAATAAATTTCTCATTTGTATAACTCCTTCCATAAGTATTGTCATTAATCACTCTGTCCTTTCTCTCTTTATAATTATTTTTCACTGTGTTTGTGTGTGTGTATAGCTTCTGCATTCATTTACTCATTGCCTGTCACCAAACCTAGTGTGTGCAGTCATCTTGCACCTCTTTTGTTAACTCCCTCTATATATCTTTTATACTCAATCTCTCTTTTTTTTCTCTCTTTCTCTCTGTCTTACCTTCTCTCTATACAATGTAAAATGTGACAGGAAAATAATCAAGCAGCCAACATTTATATCAGCTGATGTTTAATAGAGATTTGAATTTGCAAACCATTCTGAGCTAATGAAAGCGATTACATAACTCCTATTCTTTCATCATTCATTAATTGAGATATGTATGAGAAATGTTACCTTGCTTGGAAACAAGTGAAGGTTGGCAACAGAAAGGACATCCAGCAGTAGAAAATCTGTCTCAGTAAACTCTAACTCATGCAAGCATTGAAAAGTGGATGTTATGATAACTATACATGCACACACACACACACACACACACACACACACACATATATGACCATGCATAATGTTTTCTTTATGCATTATTGTTATATAAATACACCAATGTAGTAAACACTGTTTATCTAACTGTAATGTTCTTTTCATTCTTCTGGGCATTTGATCTGCTATTCTTTTGTTTTAAATTGTGTGAAAACAAACATGGACCTTTTAATCTGCTCTGTAGATCTTTTATAGCCTTGTTTGGGACAGTCTGCTTGTGACACTAGCAAAATTATGTCATGCATCATACATTTCTAATGCAGACATTATTTATATGAAGTGAAAGCTAATAAATATACGTTGCTCAAGGATTCAGTGTAATGTTTTTAATAAAGTTATGAAGCCATGCCCTGGAATCTAGGAAATAAGTTATATTAGCAACTTAACTGCAACATTCATCTTTTGTCTATTCTTACCATATGTATTATATACTGACAGTTGGTGCTCTTGCAGACAAAATATGATACTTCTACTTCCTGACTATATCAACTTTAGTTCAGGTTACCTTTTTAGGGTTACATTTTACTTGGGAACTGCTTCATTCCTCTCTGTCTTATATTCTCCTCACTTCTGCTACATTCTGTGTTAACTTCAAGTTATTGAAAAAGATAAAAGAAGCTTAATTAAATAAGTGTTCATTTTCCATTCTTTTTCATGTTTCATCTCATAGGTTGAGAGAAATTGGCATTTTGTATTTTGGTAAATGCCAAAAAGAAAAAAAAAAATCTAATAAAATCAAATCAGTGTGTCATGAAAGCAGCTATCACCTACTCTTCCCACTAACAAACAAATTATCTGTTTCACAACCTATATTTGTGATAGTGATAATGATGCTTTTATATATTTATTTATAGTTTCGTAATAGCAGATCCACTTTCTGAAGTAAACAACTGATTTTTAAGAAAAAAATTTAATTTTAATTTATGAAGTTTTGTAAACTTATGAAGATTTAGTATTGAGTAAAAAGGTGATATTCATCTTTTTAAAAATTTTGTTAAATATTTGGTTATTTAGAAGTAACAGCAGCAGCAGAAACAAGAAATTTGATGTTACAATTCCATGCTGGCAGGTTTCCATGATGCCTGACTTCTTAAAACTACTTTTAAAAGTATAACAACTGACGCACAAATCTTGTAGATATATTTAGATGAATTTTTTCCAAGTAGATCATCTTTTATTTTGGGGTGGGGGGTGAAAGGAGTCATTCATCCAAAACTTTAAAAATATCTTTCTAGATACATGCTCATTAGTTTCCCTTACCACAAACAATATTTCAGTTATCTGGGTCTGATCCACATGTTATTGGTGTACATGTTTTAATTAAGTTTCAATTGTCTCTGATTAGTTAATTTGTTAAAAACAAAAAAAATGTGAAAAATGGGAGAAATGATAAGAATGTTCAACAAATAATTTCATTTGCAAATGTGGTAGGATTTTAAGATAAACAACTCTGTGCTGCCAATATGAATGAATTTATTTGAATATTATTACTGCCAAGATCTTCAGGTACATCCTGCCAGGGCTGATTTGCAGCAGTGAAACATGGGCTCTCAACACTACCACAATGAACACCCTCATTGTAGCCCAGTGGAAAACAAAACGAATCGTGCTCGGCATCACATTGCAGGACAAGAAACCCAACACCTGGATTCAAAAGCACACAAGAGTCAATGACATTATAAGAACCATCAAGGAGAACAAATATAGATGGGCTGGCAGCATCGCATGAATGAAGGACAACAGATGGACAATCAGTGATAGAATGGACACCAAGGCCAAGAGGCCAACAAAAGATAAGATGGTGAGATGATCTCACCCTCTACCTAGAAGTCTATATGGCTATGACAGGCCAGAGACGGACAGCAGTGGAAGAAATCCAGGGAGGGGTTCCTCTTTCAAGGGTGATGATGTCCCAGATATTGGATATTGGACTGCAAGGTATTGTGGCTGTGGAGTGAAGTTCTTGACTGCTAAAATATAATGTTATAATTATGCTTGAGGGATGAGACAGAGAGAGGATCAAAAGTATTTAGTAATCACTGCTAGAAGAACGTAACTACAGTTTCAACTTCACTCTTTTTATTGCCGTATGTGTTCCTGAGAACAAATAGCTGTTTTGTTTCAAGTTACTGAAAATCAGTGAGATAAAGGATAAAATAGTTGCATTAATCAATCACTACACCCCGTCCTTCCTTCCCAGAACTTCAGCCTTCTGAAATTCCCTCCTTGCTCATTTCATTTTTGCAAGTACTGACTTGCAAAGATTCATGTAGTCCATTTATGGTATCAATTTAGAGGGGCTGCAAAAGCTATAGGCACTTCCTCTCCAGACCCTAAAAGCGTGTGGAGGTGGGGACACTGTTTTCTACATCAGCATTTCCAAAAGTGGCCACTACCATTTGCCATCCACACCTGTAGTCATTAGTTTTGCTTTAAGCATTCTTTAAGAAGCATTTAGTTTATAATTACTTTATTGGAAAATTTTTATATGTATTATTATTACCTGGTATAGTATTGTGAGATCCTCTTGTCAGAACAGTATTACATGTATGTGTGTATATTAATGTTATAATTCTGCATAATATGGAATGTAGAAAGAAAGGACAAAAAATATTTAGTAATCACTGCTAAAAGTCATTATCTTTGAATCATTTTAGAAGTTGTGCGTGTCCTGACAACTAACAAAGGTTTTATACTTAGATGGCTCAAATATTTAAATCATTTGAAAGAGATTTCGGTTCCAGGACAGTGACGTGGTGTTGAAAATTTACAAAATAAAAACATCTTCAGTAATGACTCAATTATAGCATTAATGTTGTTCTTATACTTATTTTGTCATGTCATGTGACTCAAACAGATGTTAATCTGAGCTGACCTTGAGCTAAACAACTGCAGTCTATTCATTGCTTATGTCTTCTCTGTTTGATCAATACTATTGTATTGTATCTCTCAGATTTTATATGAAACACTTTTGCAATCTTGCTGAAGCCATACATTTTCAAATCCTTGACCTATGATACAAAACAGAAGCAATGAAGCATACATATTGAAGACGCTAAAAAAATTGTTCCAAAATAGCAGATTAAAGTAGTATGGCACTACATTCTTATATATTTGACTGTTTTATTTACAACCAACAGATATTGCAATAGTTGCTGGAAAGAATTGAAAGACAGATTCTTCAAGCCAACCATCAGGAAACTTTAAAGTCTTAGTTGGTCATGCTTAGGAATCCAGCTGAAAAGTTTAATTACAATTACTTCTGATAGAACCATACAGAAGAGGTACTTGAGGACTCTCAACACCCCACCCCACTCTTATTTCCTTCCTAGGAATAATGGATGGAAATATTGTATTATTTACTGGATATTCTCAAGGAGAAAACTATTTGATCTACATTGAGATATATGAAACAACTAAAACAGCTAACAACATAAATGTTAATTCTAACCAATGACTAAATGTCAGTTTTCAGGATCAGAACTAGTTATTTCACAAGTTTTTTTGTTTTTTTTTTAATGTGTTATTTCCCTTAATTCAATTTTTAGTATGGTACATTTCCTGTCTTTTGTACTGGAGATTAAAGACCTTTTCAATACATTCATCTTCAGTAAGATTACTGGACACTTTTCTTAATCCTTCTTCCCTTAGAATTCCAAAACTATGAAATGTTTTCCTTTGAATCATTAAGCTGAAGTAGTTTGAATTGAGCTTCAACAACTTTAACCTCAATTGGCCAATTTAGAAAGGCTGCCAATTTTATAAGCATCCTCCTCTACCCGTCCAACAATGCTAACTAATAAAAATTAATTTATGACTTTGGAAGGAATTTAATGTCAAAGCAGTTAAACAACAGGGAACATAATGTACAGGTTATACCAGTGAAAAATAAATTATGATTGCCTAATTTCTTCGTTCATTATTCAATTAGCATGAGGAGTATGAAACTAATGTCAGAGAAAGAGTAGAGAGGAAATAAGAGATTGAGAGAAAGGAAATAGGAGGAGTGTAATTGCTTAGGCTGTGGGAAACTAAATACCTGAGTAATTTGTTTTGTCTGCCTGCTACATAGTATGTCTTCATCGATCTTGTGTAATTAGGTCTCTAAGGTATGCTATCCTGAGATGTGATTGCACTATTTCACATGAAGTCTAATATAAGTTCTTATGATTCTAACAGCTGTGTCTACAGCAGCATGTAGGAATTATTTTCAATGCTTCGTTGAAGATTTTTTGTTTGTTTAAATCTTAAAACTAATTTGTTATAGTTTATCATCATCATCGTTTAACGTCTGCTTTCCATGCTAGCATGGGTTGGACGATTTGACTGAGGACTGGCAAACCAGATGGCTGCACCAGGCTCCAATCTGATCTGGCAGAGTTTCTACAGCTGGATGCCCTTCCTAACGCCAACCACTCCGAGAGTATAGTGCATGACCATCCCTGGGACACAACTAATGTGTGTGTAAAGTTTGGAGAAAATCAGTTGGGAATTGTGGAAATGTATGCATTAGTTATTATTCACACACATACTGCAATTTATATATACTAGATTTTGATGGAAAGCTTGATTTTAGATCACTGAAAAACAGGACATTTGTATCATAGAACAAGGAGCAGTCTGGTGAGTTGTATGAGAGGGGTTTAAATATCACTATTAATATCTAAAAACATTTCATCTATCTTTATAGTCTGAGTTCAAATTCATCCAAGGTCGACTTTGCCTTTTATCCTTTTGGGGTCAATAAAATGAGTACCAGTTGAACACTGAGGTTGATGTAATCAACTTATCCTCTTCCCTGGAATAGCTGGCCTTGTGCCAAAATTTGAAATCAATATTTAAAAACAAACACAAACTGAAAAGTATATATGTAATTGAAGTAAAGAAGAAAAAAGACCATGTGTGTGAAACTAAGAATTGAAATAAGTTGGAAAAATGGATGGATTACATTTTTGGCAGATTTTAATCTATTAGATTGCGTAACCTTGAACTGTAATTTCAAATGATATTAAAAACAGTGGGATCTTAAGAAAATTAATAAGACCATTGGTACCTTCAAAAGACATTTTGCTTTCTCTCTTCCTTTCTCTCTCTTTTTTCCCTCTCTCTCTTCCTTTTTCTTTCTCTCTTCCTTTTTCTTTCTCTCTCTCTCTCTCTCCATTTTTTCTCTCTTAATTTCTCTCTCTCTCTCTCTCTCTCTCTCTCTCTCCCTCTATCTCTCTCTCTCTCTCTCTCTCTCTCTTCCTCTCTCTCTCTCTCTCTCTTCCCCTCTCCTCCTCCTCTCTCTTTCTCTTTGACAAGGGTCTGGCCTATTTATTCCTCTTACGAAATATTTATGGATGGAGGCTATCAAATTACTAGTTTCCTCAGATCCTTCTATTCTATCTGATTTAATAACATTGTAATAGAGTTCAGAACCCACCAAGACCAACTTTGCCTTTCATTCTTTCAAGCCGTACTCCTCACAATTGTAGTAATAAGCTTTTTGATTCTTACATGGGTCAGATGGAATTTATTGAAACAAATTTTCTACAGCTTGATGCCCTTCTTGTTGCCAACCCTTACCTGTTGTTGAGCAAGGAAATGTCTGGCCATGGGGCCAGACATGTTTTCACAGAATACCTGAAATGAACAACACTCATTTACCAACAACCATGCAATGCCAAGACAAAGAGATACAAACACCCACACATATATTCATATATAAAGACAGACAGACATACATATGTATATGAGGGTGAGTCAGAAAGTAATGCAATTTATAATTGCATTACTTTTTGATTCACTCCAGGAGCGGACTGAGAGTATTAAGGGTCCTCAAACATAACTATTTACCAGGCCCTCAGACAGTGCCTGATTGACTGACAGCTCAGTCTGCCCCTGATTCACTCTCATATAATATGCAGCTGGTTTTTTTTCAGCTTCCCCCAAATCCACTCAAGGTTTTGGTTGACCCTGGGGCTACAGTTGAAGACACTTACCCAAGGTACCACACAGTGGAACTGGACCCACAATCCATGTTGTTGGGAAGCAAACTCCTTAATCACTCAGCTACATTTATATAAAATACATTAGGCAGATTTCTTTGTGGGTGGAAGGATGGTGAATAATAATAAATGTCACATAATTTCCATTAACACTATCAACACATAATTGCTTTCTATTCATGCTAATTACTTCATATATGGTTTGCCACTTTCATAGTTAATCCTATAATGGAATGTTCATGGTTATTTTCGACACAGTCAAGTTTAGTTCTTTCCTTTCCCATAAAAAAAACAATGCAACCATCACCAGAATCGCAAATATTAGCTGCAACAAGTTTTCTTTTTAGATATTTCTCTATAATTTTCATGAATTTTGAATTGGAACGCCACCCTTATTTCTTTATTGCCCACAAGGGGCTAAACAAAGAGGGGACAAACAAGGACAAAGGGATTAAGTCGATTACATCGACCCCAGTGCGTAACTGGTACTTAATCTATCGACCCCAAAAGGGGAGGGATTAGTTAGGAGTATTGGTACCCAGTACACAACTAGTGTTTTATTTTATCAGTTCCTTCTGGATGAAAGGCAAAGTCAATCTGGGTGGGTTTGAACTCAGACTGTAAAGAGCCAAAATAAATACAGCACAGAATTTTTGATATTCTAACAATTCTGCTGATCCACTGCCCTGAATTTCAGTTCTATAAAATTAAGTTATATAACAGGAATTCTAATTTAAGTTCAAATTAGAATTTTAAATTTTATTTCATTCAGATTGAAATTTCAAACTGGAGAAGGAAAAAAAAAAAGTTAAATTAAGGAAAAAAAATAAAATTACCCTTAAATTGAATTTCTCATCTTTGCATTATACGTATGAATGTGCTGTCTTAAATTTTCTGTCGGTTGCATCTTCTTGTTCATTCAATTTTAAGACTTAATTCAATTACCAGCTTGCAGGGATGTACATGTTTTTTATTTTTCTTTAACAGAGTTATGTAACTTCTACAAAGTTAGTTACATATTTTTTTTATTTTTGTCGTTGTTGTTGTATGTGGTATTTTGCAATTGGATGCTATAATGTAATTGTGATTACTGAACCATGAAATCACAGTGACACTAGTAGCCAGAGTTGAAGATACAGCTAGTAGCAGGATGTTAACTTAATAGTTGTCTAGCTCAATCATTGAACTACTACAGAATTCTGTTTTGTCATTTTAAATTGGAAACTTTCTTTTTCCTTTTTTATATCAGAATTTTCATCCTTTATTGTTTTAGTCTGTACTTTCTTAACGTCTTTTTGGTTTAAATTTCCTCTAATTAGTGGGTAGATCTAATCACTGAAAAACTTGGTCTTTGGGTCTTATTTATATATTTGAGATGAAAGGGCTATAGCTATAGGTTTCTCATGCCTTCTTAAACTGGTGTCTGGACTGGTAGGGGAGGCCAGTAAGCTTAATTTAAGGTGTTTCAAGATGATTGGTTAAAGAAGAAAACACAAGTTGAAAGAAAATTCTACTTGGATGCAGTTTAGAGGGGAAGGGTGAGAAAAAGTGCCACCATGGGATTCATTGGTTGAGAAATATAAGTGGACAAACGTAATACATGCCTTACTAATGTAAAATGCATTTTTTGACCCCCAGAAAAATGTCTTTAAAATCACACTGGGTCTTGTATACAAAGCTGAGCCTCTCATGAGCTTTCAGTGCACAAAAACATTGTTTCCTGGTGATATTTTGGGGCATCTAATATATTCATGTATCTTTTATGCCTTCAAATACAGTACTTTAGTGAAGCATATAGATCTGAGGTTCTCAATGTGGGCAGTACTGCCCCTCCTCTCAAAGGGGGTACTTGACATTGAGGTTTTAGGGAGTGGTGAGGAGACAACGAAGTAACACGACATACTAAATTTTACCTACAGTAATAATTATATTGTACTTGATAAAACTAGTTATGGTTATAATAATAAAACAAGATCTCATGTGGCTCAGAGAAGTCATTAACTTGCAATATATAAAGTAAATTTATAACTTCTGTCTTTGTTAATTTTTGCATCGTTCACTGTTAAAAGCTTATACAGTGTTTTTATAGTAAAATATATTATCAACCATGTTAAGTTAGTTTAGTCATGATACCTCATTCACCACTTACATTGGTGCTAGGCATAGCAACTACTTAAAAGGAAGACGGAGGCACTACAAGAAAAGGTTAAGAACCACTGACCTAAACTATAGAATTGACTTTGTCTATGGGTCTTCCTCTAACTTCAATGTGTGTGTGTTGAAGACATTGTGATTTAAATATTTCAATCGTCTCCACCAAACCAAGATACCCTTGTTTAACCCTTTAGCATTTAATCCTGCCACATAAAGCGAAAATATTCTACCAGCTTCACACCCACTCTACAGTGTCATTCTAAACATAAACTTCCACATCATCAAAATCTTGAAGCTACAAGATAAATGTATGATTAATTCAAAACAATATGAATAAATAAGCTTTACATTTAACAAAAAAAATCTGAATGCTAAAGGGTTAAATACAATGTCAGTTGATTTTCTTATGTATTTGTCTTAATATATTGTTCTAAATATTTGGTAAATGTATGAACATTTTTAGGGATTTTTTATTTTAATTTAAAAAAAAATTTTTTGTCTCAATCTCAGATCCAAGCAAACAACCCAGTATGATCTGGCGGGTTTCAAGTGGTTTGTATAGTACAGCAACTGGTGCAGCAACAGGAGCTGTGAGCCTTGGTGTTGGAAGTGTAAAGTGGGTGGCAGGGAAAGGATATGATGTCGGCCATGCCGTCGTAACCAGAGTGCCAATACCAGGTGTATCAAGATGGAAAACCAAAGACAAGAGTGAATAA